>NC_059336.1:50731218-51032557 GCF_018350155.1 Leopardus geoffroyi
AACTCTTTTCTTGATTTCGCCAGGTGAGAACTGTTTGCAAACCTATTCGGGGCCTAGGCCAAAAGAGCCATATGCTCAGCCGCGTCGACCGGCACTTTGCAAAAACAATCTGTCAGCTAACATCTTGTTTCCCTAAGTTAGAAGTATCTGAAAACATACGCGGGGAACGCTGCAGAAAGTGACATATACACACGACTCTGTGAGAGAATACTGTGGACAAAACCACCTTTCAACTCCCATCTCGTGTCACTAAGAAGGATTTGAAAACCTATGCGGGAACTAAGCGGAAAGGTCCATATACTCAACTATGTGCGAAAGCACTGTGGACAAAGCATCTTTCACCTAACACCTGGCTTCAAGTTAAAATAGTTTGACAACCTGTGGATCCCCTACAAGGAAAGAGCCGTATGCTCAACTCCCGAAACATCACTTGAGTAGGAACCACGTTTCATCTAGGATCGGATTTCACTAAATTAGAACAGTTTGACTACACGTGCGGGGCCTAGGCACATAGTGCGATATGCTCCACTCTGTGAAACAGCACTGTTTTGAAACACTCCTTCAACGCTCATCTGATTTCACTAAGTGAGACAGACCTCTTTGAAAACCCTTTCGGGGCCTATGCCAAAAGTGACCTATACTCCACTCTGTGAAAGAACACTGTGGTGAAACCGTCTTTCAACTCACATCTGGTTTCACTGAGTGAGGGAGACTTCTTTGAAAACCCAGGCGGGGCCTACACAGTAGGTGCCATATACACGAGTTTGTGCCAAAGCACCGTGGGGAAGCCATCTTTCAACTGCCACCTCGTTTCACCAAGTTGGAAGGGTTTCAAAAACTCTGCGGAGCCTGGGACGGAACCGCCATATACTCAGCTCTGTCTGGCAAACGGCACTTTGCGGAAACCGTCGTTCAACCAGCATTTCGTATCACTGCGTTCGAAGTGTTTGAAAACCTATACGGGGAACGATGTGGAAAGTGGCGTGCATTCGACCCTGGGAGAACACTGTGGACAAACCGTCTTTCAACTAACATCTTGTTTCACTAGATAGAAGCGTATTAAAACCTAGGCGGGGACTAGGTGGCCAGGGCCAGGTAATCAACTCTGCGAAAAAAAAAAACAGCATGGAGAAACAGCTTTCCACTAACTACCTAGTTTCACAAAGAAGACCCTGAAAAGCTATGCATGAGCTACTGTGGAAAGTGCCACGGACGCAACTCTGGAAACATCACGGTGGGGAAAGCATGTTTCCCCAAGAATCTGCTTTCACGAAGTGAGAAGCGCTTGAATACACATTCAGGACCAAGGCGGATGGTGCCATATACTCCCCTCTGGGAGACAACACTGTGGTGAAAGTCTCTTTCGACTCACTCCTGATTTCACCTTAGCGAGAACGGCTTGAAAATCTACGCGGGGCCTACAACGTAAGTGCCATTGACTCTACTCTGTGGAAACAACACTGAAGGGAAGCCATCACCCAAAATCTGGTTTCACTAAGTCACAAGTTCGTTGGAACATACATGGGTGGCCTAAGGGATAGTGCCTTTTACTCAACTCTGGCAAAGACACTCTGTGTGGAAACGATCCTTCAACGAACGTCTTGCTTCAGAAGTTAGAAGCGTTTGAAAAACTATGCGGGGCCAATGACGAACGTGCCGTACACCCAACTCTGAATGGAACAAACAGCGTGCGGAAACTATCCTTCAAAAACCATCAGGTTTCACTATGGGAGATGTGGTTCAAACCGCTCATGGGGCCGACACATAAAGCGCCTTATACACGCCACTCTGGCAATCTACACTGTGGTGAGACAGTCTTTCCACTAACATCTGAATTCACTGAGAACTGTTTGGACACGTCCAGTATGCGGGGCCTACGCGGTCAGTGCCATTCATCGACTCACCTCTGTTGAAGCAACGCTGTGGGGAAACCACGTTGCAGCTAACATCCCACTTCACTTCGTTGGAACTCCTTGACAAACTTGCGGGGCTTGCGGCGAAAGTGCCCAATGGTCAACTCTGTGACGCAACCCTGTGGTGAAAAACTTCCCAGTAACATCAGGTTTCACTAAGCGACAACTCTTTGAAGACAAGTGCGGCGCCTACAGGCCAAAGGCCATGTTCTCAACTCTGTGAAACAACGCTGTCGCCAGACCGTCTTTCCACTAACAACTCGGTTCCCTAACTTAGAAAGGCTTGAGAAATCGATGTGGGGAACGATCAGGACAGTGACATGTACTCGACGCCGTGAGAGAAGAATGTGGACAAACCATCTTTCCAACAACAACACTGTGGGGGAACCATCTTTCAAGTAACATCGCGTTTCCCTAACATTAAAAGGTTTCCAAAACTCTGTGGGGCCTATGCCCAAAGTGCAATAGACTCAACTCTGTCACACTGCACTTTGCGGAAAGCATCTTTCCACTAGTATCTTGCATCACTGAGTTAGACGTGTTTGAAACGCTACGCGGAAAACAATTAGGAAAGGGACTCATTGACACTGTGACGGATTACTGTGGAAAAGCCATTTTTCAACCAACATCTTGTTTCACTGTTAGAAGTGTTTGGAAACCTGTGCGCAGCTTAGGCAGAAAGCACGTGTTCTCAACTCTATGAGACAGCACTGTGGGATAAACATCCTTCAGTTAGCATCCTGTTTCACAAAGTGAAAACACTGTGGAGAAACAATCCTTCACTGAGTCGGAAGGGTTGGAATACACATGCGGGGCCCAGAGGGCGAGTGCCATGTGCTCGACTCTGTGAAACAACAACACCGTGGGGAAACCGTCTTTCAACTAACATCTCGGTTCACTCAGTCAGAAGTGTCTGAAAATGTCTGCGGGACCTGTGCCGAAAATGCCTTCTATAGCACTTGGCGGAAACGGTCTTTCAAGGACCATCTTTCATCACTGAGGTAGAAGTGCTTGAAAACCTTTGTGGGGATCGATGGGGAAAGGGACACGTGGAAAGTGCCATGTACTGAAATCGGCGGAACAACACTGTGGGGGAAACCATCTTTCCACTCACATCGCTAGGGGAGCCGTGTATGAAAACCTACGCCCGCCCTATGAGGAAAGTACCATACACTCACCTTTGTGAGAGCACACTGTGGGGAAAGCACCTTTCACCTGACATCTGGTTTTACAACGTTAACGTAGTGTGAAAACCCCAAGCGTGACCTACATGGAAAGTGCCAAATACTCAACCCCCTGAAACAAGACTGTTGGGGGAGGCGCTCTTTCACCTAAACTTCGTTTCCCTGAGTTTGAAGTGTTTGAAGACGCACGCGAGGCCTATGGACCCAGTGCAATAGCCTCACCTCTCTGAAAGAAGCCTGTAGAGAAAGCATCTTTCAACTAACGTCTGGTGCCCCGAAGTTAGAAGTGTTTGAAAGCCCACACGGGGGCGATGCGCATAGTGCCATATGACCCTGTGAAACAGCCTTGTGGGGAAACCTCTTCAACCACCATCTTGTTTCACTAAGTAACCTACGCGTGTCCCAGGGAGAAGGTGCCATATACTCAACCCTGTCCAACAACCCTTTGGGGAGACCATCTTCAACTAAAGTCTTGTTTCTCTAAGTTGGATAGTGTTTGAAAACCCACGTAGGGAACTATGAGGGAAGGACCATCTAGTCAACTGTGAAACCACAGTGTGGTGAAACCACCTTTCGACCACCATCTGATTTCCCTAATTCAGAAGTGTTTGAAAACCGATGCACGTCCCAGTCAGAGTGTGCCATGTACTCAACTCTGTGAAACAACACTGGGGGATCAACATCTTTCGATTCACATCATGTTTCAGTAAGTTAGAAGTGTTTGCAGACCCGTGCTGGGGACTGTGAGGAAAGTGATCTAAACCCGACTCTGTGAAAAATACTGTGGAGAAACCCTCTTTTCAAGTAACATCTAGCGTCTGTTAGGAGTGTTTGACTACTATGAGGGGCCTATGCCTAAAGTGCCGTGTACTCAGCTCTGTGAAACGAACACTGTGGGGAACCATCCTTCAACTAACATTTTGCTTCCCAGTTAGCATGCTGGGAACTATGAGCTCGGCTCCTTGGGTGGGAGGGGAAATACTGTGGGGGAAACTCTCTTTCAAGTCACATCTGGTTTCACTTGGCCAGAAGTGTGTGAAGACCTACGCGGGGCCTTGGCCTAAAGTGCTGCCATGTACTCAACTCTGGCAAACAACACCGTGGGGAAAGCATCCTTCAACTAACACCTTGTTTCACTAAGTTACAAGTGTTTCAAAGCCATGCCAGGCCGACACCGAAACTTCTGCCATGTACCCATCCCTGTGAAACAACAGTGTGGTGAAACCATCTGTCAACTAACATGGGGTTTCACTCAGTGAGAACTGTTTGAAAACACAGGCAGGGCTTACAGCGAGAGTGTAGGAAACCGTATGAAACACCCTGGGGCATACGTCTTTCAACTAACTTGTTTCTCTACGCATTGGACGTGTTTGAAAATATATACGGGGCTTAAAGGGAAAGTACCGTATGTGTACTCAACTCTGTGATAAAACACTGTGGACAAAGCATCGTTCAACTAGCCTCTTGTTCCCCAGCTGAGAAGTGATGGAAAAGCTAGGCCTGAATGCATAATGACAGTACCGTACACTCCGCGCCTTGAAAATCAACCACGAAGAAACCATCTTTCGCCTGACATCCTGTTTCACTACGTTAGACATGGTTGAAACCCTATTCGAGGAACTCTAAGGAAAGTTCCACACCCTCAATCCTGGGAGACAACAGTGCGGAGAACCTGCCTCTCAACCAACACACCGAATTCTCTTGTTTCACACCCACCGCACTATAACCGACACTATAACCAACTCACCAAGGTCTACGCACCAAACACACTCCGCACACCTACCTCTTCTTACACAACACAAACACCGCACTTCCGTCTGCCACAGTGCCTAAGAAACACATAAACACCAACACGCCGCACAGAGACAGAACATACCACCACAACACACTGCAAGTACCACACGCATTCAAACCTCCCACGTGCCACACGATTCCACTGCTTTCAAAATCGCATTGGACACACACCCTACGTATAAACGACATGCGCAATTTACATGGAACATACCCAAAGCACGTCACATACACAAAATATCCGTCACATAGTCCAGACACCACACACACCACACGACCTCTACAGCACACGCAGTCCACCCCCACACACACTTTCACATATACCATGCACAGAAATGCACACAGCACACGTACACCAGAGACGTACTGCTGATAGTCCACATACACATGCCCTTTCCATACACCGCACACCTAGCAAACACAACACACCTCAGTGCTCCACATACCCCCTGCTACATCTCTGCTGCCCCTATCTGCCGATAGGATGGCAGGAAAGACATCCAAAGCCAGGGCTTTCCCCTCTCTACTTGAAGGAATAATGGAGGCCTCATGATGGCAGTGCTGCGGGTGTGGCCCGGAGAGCGGTCCCTTTCCCGAAGCCCGTGGCTGTTTCTAATTCCTGAGAGCGTCAACTTGCTGAACGACTGTGCTAGTCCCTTCACTCACCACGGTCTCCCGTTCCCATCTGTGATGGAAGACCTCTAGCACGCCAACTATCATTTTCAACCCCTTTGCTCTACTTCCAAAAGAGTTTCTCCCTGGGCTTCATTCCAAGTGAGTCTCTCAGAGGAACAGCCTCCGCTTTCAAGTGGAGAGCGTGGCGAAGTCCCTGTGAGTGTGCAATGGGTTTTCCCAAAGGACCACCCCTTCGTCTGGTTTCAGAGGTATACCGACATCACGAGGCCTGGGTCATTGCAAGATGCCCGGTGGAGAAAGTTGGTAGGTATGCCATTGGAGCAGAGGTTGCAGTGCCCGTCAATGGGCCGAGAAGAAATGAAGATGACGAAGACCTCATCTTTCCAGAATGATCCAGTTCCCCTAGGGAACGTCGAGCTTTGGTGCGCCTCCTTGTCATTTTCTTCCCCTGGCTGTCCTTCGGCATAACTTTTTTGCTCTCACGTAGGGGCCACAGAACTGTCCCTCACTTAGCTGGCACTCTGGGGTGAGCCACAGACTCCCACTCTGGCCCTGTGCTCAAGTGAGGGCTTTTCGGCTCTGCTATACCGAAGGAACAATGGCCTCCGACAGGATGCGGCTTGGCCTGCTCTGGTGGAGGAGGCGAACGGGGAGCTGTCTGGCTTCGCTCACCGGCTTGACTGAGTGGGTTTCATTTTAAGCAGTAGACAGTTTACACATGGGCAGTATGAACCAAGTGTGGGTCACTATGAGAAGAGCCCCTTCCAGAAGAGGGAATAAAGTCCTTGTTCCGGACACCTGAGCAAGAGCCAGCAGCAGCACCCAATAGCTACATCTCAAACTCTGCTGCCTCCAACAACCGACAGAGATCCTGGAAGGGACAGACAAAGCTAGCAATCTCTAGCTCCTGAAGAAAGACTGCAGGCCTCTTGATGGCAAGGTTCCTGTGTGTAGTCTTTCAGAGGGCTCCCTTTGCCTAGGCTGACAGGCATCTCTTACTCCTGATACAACCAGGTTGACGGGAGACTGACAGTCATCTCAGTCTCAACATTCTCCAAATGTCGGCTCCGATGAAGAACACAGGCACTCTGTGTCTCCATGGACACAACTTGGTTCTCTGTTTGAGAAGAAAATAAGGCTTTATTTACACCCAGTGTCTGAGAGACATACTGACTTCCTTCAAGATGGAGTCTGCCAGTGTCCACGTCACGGTGATGTAGGTTTTGCTTGGGCCCCTCTCAATGTGCTATCAGAAATGTGTGGCCAACCAAAACCCTAGCGTATTGGAAGGTGCCCAGGGACAATGCTTGTGGGGAGGCCAATCCACCAGTGAGGGGCAGATCCCACCTCCCTCGTGAGAGAGACGAGAGAAAGAGAAGGCCGAGATCTATTTCCTAGATTTCCACCAAGGCCCTTTGTTAATGCAGGACCACGATTGACCTCGTAGGGATTCTGATCCCACTGCTGTTTTTCTAACTTGTTCTCACGTCACACACCAAGACCAAGGGGCTCTCCCGTACCAAACAAAGTCCAAGGATGGCAGTTGAGTTTCCAGGCCTTTCCTGAGTCAATGCACAGCTCTCAGAGTCGGGTACCTGACAGGACAGCTAGCATAGCACGCCGATCCCTGATCCTGATGGATGGACAGAGCCTCAGGCAGAGGAAGAGACAGGATGTGCCTGTGCAGCCTGCCCCATGACTTGACCAGAGAACTCAAAGTCTTTGGAACGTCTCCTGCACCAGGCCTTGTTCTCATCCCTCGATCCTCCCATGGAAGCACCTTCTTCATATCTCGGTGTCAGTGGGGCCCTCTCTTCTGATACGATGGACAGAGAAGCACACAAAAGGCCACAGTTTCCCTCTACTTCTTGAGGAGGAATGTGGGTCTCTTGTTCACAGGGCTCCGAGTGGCTCCCTTTGCACAACACCTGTAGCCCAATCCCGCAAAAGGTCTTCTGATTTGTGAGCAAGCCAGCCTGCTAATATATCGTGCTCGTCAGTTTGTTCTAAACGTTATCCCTTTCTCATCCTTAATGAAGAACCCTTGCCCTAGGCTGATCGAATCTCACGATACTGCTGTTTATATGTCAAGGTGTGCCTTGGGCCCCATACGTTTCAGTCTTGCACAGTAATAGATCGGTCGTGCAAAGGTCCAGTGTGGACCAGCCCGTGGGTCGTATGTTAGAGGTGGAGGTAAAGGGGCCGGCATATTGGTTTCAGGACTACATGGACATCCGGAGCGTCAGGGCAAGGTAAGGGGTCCAGCCGAGATCTGTTTGTGTGGAGGATGGGCCAGAGGTATTAGGCGCACGCTGGCCTCCACGCTGGGCCTAGGGGGGAAGGAAGCTTAACGTGTCCGGTCCACGTTGATCACATTCCCATTCGCTGGAAATGTTGCACACCTGGGTCCTGGCTGCAGCCATTCACTTTCCCATTCACATTGACGAGTCTTTGTGACTCGTTCTTTGTTCACCCTTCTGAACCGTGGAGCTGGCACTCACTCAGCAGGCACCAAGGGGTGGGCGTCGGCTACCCACCTGGTCCCCTGCTCAGTGACAGCCATGAGCATCAGCTACCCCAAAGGAGGATAGCCCTCGTATCCCTGAGCTTGGTGATGGGCTGTTTGTAGCAAGAGGTGGGGAAAGGAGCAAACTTGCCTCATTGCTCTGCCTGATTGATGGAGGGGCCTTCCTTCTGAAAAGCACAAAGTTCACACAAGAGCAGGAGGCTCCAGGAGCTGGTCAGCTCAGAAAGAGCCCTTTACACCAAGAGGGCGCCGATGCCCCTTTGCACTCTCTGGGGCAACAATGGGGGCCACGTGGCGGCCACAGCACTGTCACAGCTCACTCCGTTCAAAGATGGGAAAAGGAAGAAAAGCAGACAAAGCCCAGGACTCTCCAGGTCCTTGTTCCACTGTTTTCAGTACATGGCACTTCCCGAACGCATAGGACCCTCATAGGGTTGGGAAATTTTCCCCAATGAAACCAGAAGTTCCTTGAAAAGCGCCTTCTCGACCGTCTTGTTTCACAGAGTTGAGTATATATGGCCCCTCACGCCTAGACCCCGCATGGGTTTTCCTAAACTTAGTGACACAAGATGTTAGATGGGAGATCGTCCGTCCACAGTATTCTCTCACAGTGTCGAGTAAATGTCCCTTTGCACATCGATCCCCAACCAAGGTTTTCACACACTTCTACCTTAGTGAAAAAAGATGTCAGTAGCAAGAGGTTTTCCGCAAAGTGCAGTTTGACGGAGCTGAGTTCTAAGACAGTTTCGGCAAGCGTCTTCATGCTTTTTCGAACACTTCTAACTCAGTAAGCCGAGGTGTTATTGGAAAGACAGTTTCCCCACAGTGTTGTTTCACAGTTAGGTATATGACACTATTCGCCTAGGCCCCGCAGGCATATTCAAACACTTGTAACTTAGTGAAACCAGATTTCAGGTGAAGGAAGGTTTTTCCCACAGTGCCTTTTCGCAGAGTTAAGTGCTTGCCTCCTTCTTGGTAGGTCGTGCAAAAGAGTTGAAACCGTTTTTTTTGTTTTTTTGGTTTTTTTGGTTTTTGGTTTTTTTTTTTTTTTTTTTTTTTTTTTTGGCTTGGGGAAATCGGATGTTAGGTGAAAGATTTCTAACTGAGTGAAACGAGATGTTAGTTGAGAGATGGTATGGCGACCGTGTTGTTTCACCGAGTTGAGTATCTAGCGCACACCGTGTAGGCGCTGCATTTGTTTTCAGAGTTCTCACGTAGTGAAACCTGATGTTGGAAAGCTTGTCACCACAGGGCTGTTTCACAGAAGTGAATATATGGCGCTTTCGACACAAGCCCCGCAGTTTGTCAAACAGTGAAACGAGATGTTAGTTGCAAGATGGATTCCCCACACTGTTGCTTCACAGAGTTGAGTAAATGGCACTTACCGTGTCGGCTCCGCATAGGCTTTCCAAGAGTTTTCAGTGAGTGAAATCTGATGTTGGTTGAGTGCTTCACCGCGGTGTGGGTGGACAGAGTGGTGTATATGGCACTTAATGTGTTGGACCCCTGCGGGGTTTCAAACCCACCAAACATAGTGAAAGCTGCCGTGTGCTGGTGAAGTTTCAGCACGCTGTTGTTGCGCAGAGTTGAGTACATGGCACTCTCGTCATTGGCCCCTCATAGGTTTTCAAACACTTGTAAGTTGGGAAACAAGTTGTCAGTTGAAGGATGGTTTCCCCACAGTATCCTTTGCCAGAGTTGAGCAAACGGCACTATCCTCTGTGGCCCCGCATACACTGTACCCAAACCTTTCTAACTTAGTGCAACCAGATATGGGGTGATGGTTTCCCCACAGAGTTGAGGGTATGGCACTTTCCGTGTAGGTCTTGCGAAGGATCTCAAAGCATTTTGCCTTTGTGACACCAGATGTTAGTTAGGTGAAAGGTGCTTTCTCCACATTGTTTCTCTCAGATTTAAGTATACAGCCCTTACCGTGTAGGTCCCGCATAGGTTTGGAAAGAGTGCCCACTCAGTGAAACCAGATGTTAGTTGAACGTTGGTTCGCCCCCGGTACTCTCTCACGCCCTCGAGTATCTGTCACTTTCCTCATCGCTCCCCGCATAGGTTTTGAAACACTTCTCACTTAGTGCGACGAGATTTTAGTTGAGAGAACGTCTCTCCACCATATTTTCACACAGGATGGAGTGTATGTCACAGTCACCACTCCCCCCCCCCCCCCCCGCAAATGTTATCACAAACTTCGAACTTCGTGTTTGAAAAACCCATGCGGGGGCCTATGCGGATAGTGCCGTGTGCTGAACGCTGTGAAACAACACTGTGGGGAACGCATCTTCAGATATCATCTGGTTTCGCTCTTACAAGTGTCTATAAACCCATGGGGGTCCGCCACGAAAGCGCCATAAGCTCAAGACTGTGAAACAACAGTGTCCCGACACTATCTTTCAACTACCGTCTGGCTTCAGTACGCTAAAAGTGTTTGAACGGTATGCGGGGCCTATTGGGATGCTACCATACGGTCAACTCTGTGAGGCAACACTGTGGTGAAACAACCTTTCAACTTACGTCTGGGTTCAGTAAGGGATTAAAACCCATAGGGTGCCTACAAGGGAGGCGCCATCTGCTCTCCTCTGTGAGGCAACACTGTGGGGGAACTAACAGTTCAACTAAACGTTCAACTAACGTTCAACGAACGCCTCGTTTCAGTAAGTTAGAAATGTTTGGAAAACTTGCGGGGCCTTTGCCGAAAGTGCCTTATAGTCTCTCAAACGGCACCATGCGGAAACCATCATCTGTCAACTAACATGTCGTATCGCCAAGTTAGACACGGTTGAATACCCGTGTGGGGAACGATGTGCAAAGTGACATATACTCGACACGGTGGGAGAATAGTGTGGACGAACCATCTTTCAACTAACATCTTGTTTCCCTGAGTTGGACGTGTTTGCAAACCTAAGGGGGCCTAGGAGGGAAGTGCCATATACTGCGATCTGTAGAGCCGCACTGTGGGGAAACCATCTTTCAACTGACACCTTGGCTCACCAAGTTAGAAGTGTTTGAAAAACCCGTGCGACACCTACAAGGAAAGTGCCCTAGAGGCAACACTGTGAAACAACACTGTGTAGGAATCTTTGAACTCATATCATGTGTCACTGTTACAAGTGGAGAAATCCTGGGTCTGTTAGTATAAAGAACGCGCCGTTGGCTTAACTTTGTGAAACGTCATTGTAGGGAAACTAACTTTCCAAAACCACTGGTTCAACTAAGTTGGAAGTGTTGGAAAACCCATGAGGGGCCTACACGGAAAGTGCCGGATACTCAACTCTGTCACACATCACTGTGCTGAAACCGTTGTGAAACAAATATCTGGCTTCACAAGTGTAGAAGTGTTCGAAAACTTCTGTGGGGCTCATGAGGAAAGTGCCATTATCCTCTGTCGAACAGCACGTAGGGGGAAAGGTCTGCCCACTGACATCACGTTTCACTAAGTTACACGTCTTTGAAAACCTATGTGGAGCTTACGCGGAAAGCGCCATATACTCAAGGGTGTCAAGGAGCACTATGGGGGAAGCCCTCTGGCTCCTTCCATCTCCTTCCGCTAAGAATTGGTGGAAAATAATGTGTTGCCTAGGAGGATAGTGCCGTACACTCAACTCTGTGAAACAACACTGTGGGGAAAGCTTCTTTCAACTACCACCCGCTGTCCCCAAGTGAGACGTGCTCGAAAACTCTCCCGCACCTGTGCGGAAAGTGCCGTGTACTCAGCACCGTGGACCCCTGTGGGGAAACTGTTTCTCAAGTAACATTTCGTTTCACGAAGTTAGAAGCGCTTGAAGACCTCTGCGGAACCTATGGGGAAAGTGCCATACACTCAACCCGGTCAAGCAGCACTTTGGGGAACCAACCTATCTTTCACCTGACTTCTCGTTTCACCTGAGTGAGAACTCTCTGAAAAACCTATGCGGGCCCTACAGGGTAAGTGTCATATACTCAACTCTGTGAAACAACACTGTGCAGAAACCATCTTTCAACTAACACGTCGTTTCACTAGGGTAGAAGTGTTTGAAACCCTATGCGGGACCTAGGCGGAAAGCAGCATATACCGTAATCTGGGAACTACACTGTGGGGAAACCCGTCTTTCAGCTAACATCTTGTTTCGCTAAGGGAGAAGGGTTGGAAAACTTGTGCGCGGCCTATGCCGGAAGGGACATATACCCAACTTTGTGAAAGAAACAAACAAACAAACAAACAAAACACAACACCACCGTGGAGGCGCAGCGTCTTTCAACTCACATCTGGTTTCACAAAGTAAGTTAAGATAGTGTGAAAACTTATGAATCACTCACAGGGAAAGGGCCACACACTCAACTCTGGGAAACAACACTGTGGGGAAAACATCTTTCACCTAATATCTGGTCTCACTAAGTGAAAAGTGTTTTTGACTACACATGCGGGGCCTAGGCAGACAGTGCCATAGACGCAACTCTGTGAAACAACACTGGGGTGAAAGAATCTTTCAACAAACATCTGGTTTCTCTAGGTTCGGTGTGTTTGAAACCCCTTACGGGGCCATCACGTAAAGTGCCATACACTCCGCTCTGAAATAACAGCGTGGTAAAACATCCTTTCACCTCACATCTGATTTCACTGAGAACTGTTTGAAAACCGATGCGTGTTTGGAGGGGGCTACACGGCAAGTGCCATATACGCAACTCTAAGAAGCAACATTGGGGGTGGGGGCGGGGGCGGGGGGGGTGGGGGGAAACCATCTTGCAACTAAACGTCTCGTTTTCACTAGGTCAGTAGGGTCTGAAAGACTAGGCGGGGCCGGTGCCGAAAGTGCCACACACCCAGTTCTATCACGCTGCGCTGTGCGGAAACCATCTTTCAACTCAATGTTGCACCACGGAGTTCGAAATGTCGGACAACCCATGCACGGAACGATGTGGAAAGGGACATATACCCGACACTGTGAGAGACTCCTGTGGACCAACCATCTTTCCGCTAACATCTCGTTTCACCAAGTTAGAAGTGTTTGAAAAACCTATGCAGGGCCTGTTCCGAAAGTGTCACACTCTTTGAAAGCACTCTTGGAAACAACACCGCGGCGACACAATCTTTCAACTAACATCTGGTTTCGCTAATTAGGTGAGCACCGCTTGAAACCTATGCGGGGACTACTACAGGGTAAGTGCCCTATACGCAACGCGGAGTAACAACACTGAGGGGAAACCATCTTTCAACTAACATCTCCTTTCGCTGTGACAAGGGTTTGAGAAAATAAGCGCGGCCTATGCCCAACGTGCCACACACTCAACTCTCAAACTGCACTTTGCGGAAACCAGCTTTCAACTAACATCTTGTATCGCTGAGTGAGAATTGTTAAAAACCTATGCCGGGAACGATGAGGAAAAGGACATACAGCCGAGACTGGCAGACAATACCGTGGACAAAACCGTCTTTCAAAGAGCCTCTTGTTTCACTAAGATAGAAGCGTCTGAAAGCCCACGCAAGGGAAGTATGAGGACTGTGCCGTAAAACAACAGTGTTGCCGAACCATCTTTCCACTTAACAGCGTGTTTCACTAAGTGAGAAGTGTTGGAAATCTATCGGGAGTCTAAGCGGAAAGTGCCATCTACTCGACCGTGCGAAAACACTGTGAGGAAGCCATCCTTCAACTACTATCTTGTTTCATGACCTTGGCAGTTGTTGGACAACCCTGCACAGCCTATGAGGAAAGTTACATGTACTCAACTGTGTCAAGTAGCACTTTGGGGAACCTATCTTTCAACTACCGTCTCCTTTCCCTAAGGTAGAAGTGTTTGAAATCCCTGGCGGGGACTATGCGGAGAGTGCCATATCCTCTACTCTGTGAAACACTGTGGGGATACCGTGTTGCAAGGAAGCTCTCTTGTCACAAAGTTAGGCGTGGTGGTAACCATATACCGGGGCCTGGGCAGAGTGCCATATACTGAACTCTGTGAAACAACATTGTAGGGAAACCATCTTTCAACTGGCATGTCCTTTCACGACGTTAGAGGTGTTTGAAGAGCAATGCGGGGACTAGGCAGAGAGCGTCGTATGCTGGATTCTGTGAAACAACACTGCGGGGAAACGCTCTTTCCACTAACTATCTCGTTTCACTAAGTTAGAATCTCTCTTTCAACTCTCTTCTTGATTTCGCCAGGTGAGAACTGTTTGCAAACCTATTCGGGGCCTAGGCCAAAAGAGCCATATGCTCAGCCGCGTCGACCGGCACTTTGCAAAAACAATCTGTCAGCTAACATCTTGTTTCCCTAAGTTAGAAGTATCTGAAAACATACGCGGGGAACGCTGCAGAAAGTGACATATACACACGACTCTGTGAGAGAATACTGTGGACAAAACCACCTTTCAACTCCCATCTCGTGTCACTAAGAAGGATTTGAAAACCTATGCGGGAACTAAGCGGAAAGGTCCATATACTCAACTATGTGCGAAAGCACTGTGGACAAAGCATCTTTCACCTAACACCTGGCTTCAAGTTAAAATAGTTTGACAACCTGTGGATCCCCTACAAGGAAAGAGCCGTATGCTCAACTCCCGAAACATCACTTGAGTAGGAACCACGTTTCATCTAGGATCGGATTTCACTAAATTAGAACAGTTTGACTACACGTGCGGGGCCTAGGCACATAGTGCGATATGCTCCACTCTGTGAAACAGCACTGTTTTGAAACACTCCTTCAACGCTCATCTGATTTCACTAAGTGAGACAGACCTCTTTGAAAACCCTTTCGGGGCCTATGCCAAAAGTGACCTATACTCCACTCTGTGAAAGAACACTGTGGTGAAACCGTCTTTCAACTCACATCTGGTTTCACTGAGTGAGGGAGACTTCTTTGAAAACCCAGGCGGGGCCTACACAGTAGGTGCCATATACACGAGTTTGTGCCAAAGCACCGTGGGGAAGCCATCTTTCAACTGCCACCTCGTTTCACCAAGTTGGAAGGGTTTCAAAAACTCTGCGGAGCCTGGGACGGAACCGCCATATACTCAGCTCTGTCTGGCAAACGGCACTTTGCGGAAACCGTCGTTCAACCAGCATTTCGTATCACTGCGTTCGAAGTGTTTGAAAACCTATACGGGGAACGATGTGGAAAACCTCAAGTGCCCCTTGGTTTTTCAATTCTTCTAGGTTAAGTGTCTTAAAAGTTAGTTAGTTAGTTTTAATTTTTTTATTTAAATTCCCATTAGCTAACATACAGTCCTATATTCGTTTCAAATGTACAATATTGTGATCACATGCTTTCATACAACAGGGGTCTCATCACAATAATTATGTTAAACAGGTGATGTGGATTCAGGACTGCACTTAAAAGTTCTTTGAAAAAAATTGCTACATTTCTTTCATGGATTAAGCAACACTTGGTCATTTACAACCATCAAGTATCAAAGCTTCAAGCGCTATTGGAAAATATTGCTCAAGTGTCCATTGATAGAGAATGGATGAAGAAGTATATACATAAGCATTAAAAATGAATGACATCTTTCCATTTGCAACATTGGTGGTTCTAGAAACGTAATGCTAAGTGAAATAAGCTACCATGAAAGACAAATCCCATATGCTTAGACTCATACTTGGAATTTAAGGGGGAAAAAGCAAAAATAACAAAAAAGAGAGAGAAAACAAAATACAGACTCTGAACTACACAGAACAAATAGATGGTTATAGGAGAAGGTGGGTTGAGTGATGGGTGAAATAGGTGAAGGGGATTAAGAGTACAATTACCCTGATAAACCCTGAGTAATATATAGGATTGCTGAATCACTTAATTATATAAATGCAATGAATATAAGTCTGTATCTTTATTCTGGAATTAATTTTTTTTAATTCTGAAAAGAAAAAAAAACTGTTGGAAAATATTAAGCACCTCTAGTATCCCAATTTTACAGGTAAATGGACTAAGGCTCAGTGAGGGCATCACTGGAAGGATAACACAAGTAAGGTTTTCTGACACCTGGTTTAGGTTCCTTGCTCAATGAAGAAAAGTAAAGAACTTTTCTCTCTCCAAGTCAATAGATATATCTTTTAAATGTGTAATTTTTAAAGAACAATGATATTCAGTCAGCATTAGGAAGATACAAATAAGCCTCTTATATTATCATATTATCAAATTACTAATGTGTTTATTTAAATTCAAGTTAGTTAAAATACAGAGTAGTATTGGTTTCAGGAGTAGAACCCAGTGATTCATCGCTTATATCACCCAGTGCTCTTCCCAGAAGCTGCCTTCTTTAGTGCCACTCATCCATTTAGGCCATCCCTTACACAAACACCCTCCAGCAGCCCTCAGTATGTTCTCTGAATTTACAAGTCTCTTATGTTTTGCCTCCCTGTCTGTTTTTATCTTCTTTTTCCTTCCCTTCCCCTATGTTCATCTGTTAATTTCTCAAATTCCACATATGAGTAAAATATATATCTGTCTTTCCCTGACTGACTTATTTTGCTTAGCATAATACCTTGTAGTTCCATCCATGGTGTTGCAAATGACAAGACTTCATTCTTTTTGATCGCTGAGTAGTATTCCATTGTGTATTCCATTGGTATATATATATGTGTGTGTGTGTATATATATATTTGTATATATATATGTGTGTGTGTGTGTCTGTGTGTGTGTATACACACACACACACATGCACACACACACACATATAGTACATTTTCTTAATCCATCCAACATGTGGACTCTTTCCATAATTTGGCTATTGTTGACAGCACTGCTATAAACAATGGGGTGCATGTGCCCTTTGAATCAGCATTATTTTATTCTTTGGATAAATTCCTAGTTCAATTTCTGGGTCAGAGAGTAGTTCTAATGTTAATGTTTCAAGGAACCTCCATGCTGTTTTCCAGCATGGTTGTGCCAGTTTGCATTCCCACCAATAGTGCAAAAGGGTTCACCTTGGTCTGCATCCTCATCATCATCTGTTGTGGCCTGAGTTCTTAATTTTAGCCATTCTGACAGGAGTGAGGTGGTATCTCATTGTGGTTTTGATTTGGTTTTTTTTTTCTGTGAGTGATGTTGAGCATCTTCTCATGTGTCTGGTAGCCTTCTGGATGTCTTCTTTGGAAAAGTGTCTATTCATGTCTTCTCATTTCTTCACTGGGTTATTTGCTTTTTGAGTGTTGAGTTTGGTAATTCTTTAGAGATTTTGGATACTAACCCTTTATCTGATATCATGTGCAAATATTTTCTCCCATTGCGTTGGTTGACTTTTAGTTTTGTTGATTGTTGCCTTCACTGTGCAGCAGCTTTTTGTCTTGATGAGATCTCAATAGTTCATTTTAGCTTTTATTTCCCTTGTCTCTGGAGACATGTAAAGTAACAAGTTGTGGCAGCCTAGGTCAAAGAGGTTGCTGTCTGTTTTTACTGTAGAATTTCCTGTCTTGAAACCTACTTCTAGGTTTCTGTCTCACATTTAGGTCTCTCATCCATTTTGAATTTATTTTTGTGTGTGGTGTTAGAAATTGGTCCAGTTTCATTCTTCTGCATGTTGCTCTCTGGTTCTCCTAGCATCATTTGCTAAAGAGACCATCTTTTTTCCATTGGATACTGTCCTGCTTGACAAAGTTTAATTTACTTTATATTTGTGGGTCCATTTCTGGAATTCTCCATTGTATTCCCTTTATCTATGTGTCTGTTTTTGTGCTAGTACCATACTGTGTTGATTATTATAGCTTTGTAAAACAGCTTAAAGTCTGGGATTGTGAAGCCTCCAGCTTTGGTTTTCTCTCTCTTTTTTTTTTTTTTATGTTTGTAAAATTGTCTCCCAGTCAAAAACTTTGTTGATTCTTTTTTAAAGTGTTTTTCAAAGGGCTTAATTTTAATAAAGTCCAATTTATTATTCTTTTATGGACACTTATCTTGGTGTCATATCTTTAAAAATGTTTTTATAACCTAGAGTTAAAAAATTTGTCATGGCTTTTATTTATTTTGTTTGGAGGTTTTATAGTTGTAGTTTAATATGAAATTTATTGTCAAATTGGTTTCCTTTTTCAGCATTTCTTTGGCTATTTGGATTCTTTTGTGTTTCCTTGCAAATTTTATGATTGCTTGCTCTAGCTCTGTGAAGAATGCTGGTGTTATTTTGATGGGATTGCATTTAATGTGAGGATGGCTTTGGGTAGTATCTACATTTTAAAAATATTTGTTCTTCCAACCCATGGACATGGAATAATTTTTCCATTTCCATTATTCCATGGAATAATTCTTCCATTTCCTTCATAAGCTTTCTATAGTTTTCAGTGTACAGGTATTTTCCCTTTTTGGCTAGGTTTATTCCTAGGCATGTTATGATTTTTGGTGAAATTGTAAATGGGATTAATTTTTTGATATCTCTTTCTGCTGCTTCATTATGGGTGTAAAGAAATGGAGCTAATTTCTGTACTTTGATTTTATATCTTGCAACATTGGTGAATTCACATATCAGTTCTTGCAGGTTTTTGGTAGAGTCTTTTGGATTTTCCTATAGAGTATCATGTCATCTGTGAAGAGTGAATGTTTGAATTCTTCCTTGCCAGTTTGCATGCCTTTTATTTCTTAATTTTGTCTGAATGCTGAGGCTAGGGATCCCAGTACTATGTTGAACAGTGGTGAGAGTGGACAGCCCTGTCATGTTCCTGACCTTAGGGGGAAAACTCTCAGCTTTCCCCCATCAAGGATGATATTAGCTGAGGTCTTTCCTATATGGCCTTTGTGATGTGGATGTAAGTTCCTTCTATCCCTACTTTCTTGAGGGTTTTTATCAAGAAAGTATGCTGTATTTTGTCAAATGTTTTTTTCTGCATCTATTGACGCAATTTTATGGTTCTTATCCTTTCTTTTATTCATGTGGTGTATCACATTAATTGGTTTGTGGATATTGAACCAAACCTGCAACCCAGGAATAAATAGTACTTGATTATGGTGAATAATTCTTTCAATGTATTGTTGAATTCAATTTGCTAGTATCTTGTTGAGAATTTTTGCATACATGTTCATCAGGGATTTTGGTCTATAATTCTCTATTTTAGAGGGGTCTTTTGTTTTGGAATCAAGGTAATGCTGGTTTCATAGAATGAGCTTGTAAGTTTACCTTCCATTTCTGTTTTTTTAACAGTTTCAAAATAATTGGTATTAATTCTTCTTTAAAATTTTGGTATAATTCCCCTGGGAAGTCATCTGGTCCTGAACTCTTGTTTGTTGGGAGATTTTTGATAACTGATTCAGTTTCTTTACTGCTTACGGTCTCTTCAAATATTCTATTTCTTCTTGTTTCAGTTTTCAGTAGTTCATAGGTTTCTATGAATTTATCAATATCCTCCAGATAGCCCAATTAGTTGGCATTTAATTGATCATAATATTCTCTTGTAATTGTATTTCTTTGGTGTTAGTTGTGATCTCTCCTCTTTCATTCATGATTTTATCTATTTGAGTCTCCTCTCTTTTCTTTTTGAGAAGTCTGGCTAGGGATTATCAATTTTGTTCATTATTTCAAAAAATCGTATCTTAGATTTATTGATCTATTCTGTTTTTTTTATTCGATGTCATTATTTCTGCTCTAATCTATTATTTTTCTTCTTCTTCTGGCTTTGGGCTTTATTTGCCGCTTCTTTTCTAGAAACCTAATCTAATATTGTGTACCAATCTTGCTTCTTGAGATAGGCCTGAGTTGCAATGTATTTTCCTCTTGAGGACTGCCTTTGCAGCATCCAAAGGGTTTGGACTGTCATTTTCATTTTCATTTGCTTCCTTGTATTTTTTTTTAAATTTTCCTTTAATTTCCTGGTTGACCCATTCATTCTTTAATAGGATTTTCTTTAAACTCGATGTATTTGAGGGATTTCCAATTTTTTTCTTGGGGTTGATTTCAAGTTTTATAGTGTTGTGATCTGAAAATATGCATGATATGATCTCAGTTTTTTTGTACCAGTTGAGGGCTGATTTGTGATGCAAGATGTGATCTATTCTGCATAATTCCATATGCACTCAAAAAGAATGTGTATTCTGTTGCTTTAGGATGAAGTGGTCTGAATTTATCTGTCAAGTCCTTCTGTCCCAATGTCCCTCTGTCCCTTATTCAGATTCATTGTTTTTTTTTATTATCTCTTACATGATCTGTCCATTGTTGCAAATGGAGTATTAAAGTCTCCTAAAATTATGGTATCATCATCAATAAGTTTGCTTGTTTTTGATTAATTGATCTATATATTTTGGTGCATATATATGTTGGGGGCATAAATATCTACAATTGTTATCTCTTCTTGATGGATAGACCCCTTAATTATGATATAATGCCCTTATTCATCTCTTGTTACAGTCTGTTTTAATATCTAGTTTGTCTGATATAAGTATGGCTACTCTGGCTTTTTTTAGTAGTAGTTAAGCTTAAAAGTTTATTATACTTTATAAAATGCTGATGAATTTTCACATGAATAAAAGACCTCATGGTGTCAAATAAGGAAATTACAACTCTGGATTTCTTCTGATGTCCATTAGCATTACAGATTATTCTCCATCCCCTCATTCTAAATCTGCAAGTGTCCTCTGGTCTAGAGTCTCTTGTAGGTAGCGTATGGATGGCTCTTGTCTTTTACCCATTCTCATATCCTGTGTCTTTTGACTGGGGCAGTTGGTCCATTTACATTCAGATATGTATTGGAAGATATGAATTACTGTGTAAGCTGTAGCTTTCATTTTTGTGGTATTGTTTCTGGTCCTTTGTATGTTTGCTGCTTTCCACTCATAGAGTTCCCCCTTAGAATTTCTTGCAAGGCTGGTGTAGTGATCACTAACTCCTTTAGCTTTTGTTTGTCTGGGATGGTCTTTATCTATTCTATTCTGAATAACAGCCTTATTGGGTAAAGAACTCTTGGCTGCATATTTTTCCTATTCATTACATTGAATATTTCCTGCCACTCCCTTCTGGCCTGCCAAGTTTCAGTGGGCAGGTCTGCTACTAACCTTGTGTGTCTATCCTTGCAGGTTAAGGACTGTTTGTCCCTAGCTGCTTTCAGAATTTTCTCTTTGTCCTTGTATTTTGCTAGTTTCACTATGATATGTCTTGGTGTTAAGTTGTTTTTGTTGATTTTAAAGGGAGTTCTCTGTGCCTCTTGGACTTTGATGCCTGTTTCCTTCCCTACATTAGGGAAGTTCTCAGGTATAATTTGTTCAAATAAGCCTTCTAAGTCTTCCCTCATTATTTAGCTGCCTCCTTTTCCTATTTTCTTTTCAGCTCTATTATTTTCCATCATTTTAACTTCTATTTCACCTATTCTATCCTCTACTTCTTCAGTCTTCACTGTCACGGTATCTAGTTTATTTTCCATCTCAGTTATAGTATTTTTGAAATCATCATAACTAGTTCTTAGGTCTTTGATCTCTGCAGCAAGGATTTCTCTGGTGTCTTCTATGCTTTTCTTCAAGCCAAGCTAGGAATCTTTTGACTGTTTTTCTAAATTATGGCTCACATATATTGCTTATATCCGCTTTGAGTAAATCCTTGGCTGTGATTTCTCCTTGACATATGGCAGGGGCGGGAAGGAAGAATGCCTTTGTCCTTGTTACTTTGGCTAAGTTTCTGTGTTTTAAGTGTTTTAAAAGCTTATTATTTTTCCTGCACCTGAGAATACTACTATATTTAAAAGGGGTCATACACTTCTAGGGCCTGGCACTTCAGGAAGTGTTTCTGGTGTATGCAGTGTGCATTCTGTTGCATTTAGCGGTTCTTACCCTTTTATTAGTCCTCTGTAGAGTTCCTCCTTGTTTGCAGAGGTGGAGTGTTTGCACCTTAAACTAGGTCTGCTTTGATTTGTTTGTTGAAGTAACCTTAGGGGGGAAAAAGAGGGGGGAAGGCTGATCCCATAAAAAGGGAAAAGGAATGGAAACAAACAAACAAAAAAAACAAACAAAAAACAGAAAAAATTAACAGGCTGATTCCAAGGAAAAAGAAAGTAAAAACGGGAAAAAGGCAGAAGGGAAAAGAAGGAAAAGGAAAAGAATAAAAAAACAGGTTTAAAAAAGATAAAAGGAAATGCCAAAAAATAAGCCAGAAACTATGTGCCTGATTCCAAAGCAAGAAGGAGGAGGAGGAGGAGGAAAAGGGGAAGGGGAAGGGAAAGGAGAAGGAGAAGGAGAAGGAGAAGAGGGAGAAGGGAAGAAGAAGAAGTAGAAGAAGAAGAAGAAGAAAGGGAGAGAAAAAGAAAGAAAAAGAAACAAGAAAGAAGGAAAGAAAGAAAGAAAGGAAGGAAGAAAGAAAGAAGAAAGAGAGTTGTTTGTTCATGCCTGGCTGTTGGTGGCTGTGCTGGTCTGGAGGAGACGCCAGCTGTGTTGGCTCAGTGTCAGTCTTGCCCAAGTAAATAAGCAGTTGCAGGCGTGGAGGGGCAGGGTTTGGTGTAAGCGGATCTTGCCTCACTGTGTTGGTGTGTGTGGGGTAGGGGGGAATGGTGCCACCCCAGTCTCTAGTCCTTTGACTTGGGATCTAATCCCCCACAGAATATTCAATGTGGCAGCCCTCACTGAATACAAGGGAAGTCAGCTTGCCCTGCACTGAAACTGTCTTCTGTTTTTTTTCTTTGTTGTGCAGCTGATTCAAAACCCAAAGTCTTAAAGAATCCACCATTGCTTGGATCCACTCACCTCCTCGAGAGTAAAGACTCTCCACCTTGCTGATAAAAGCCTTTGGCTGGCAACTGCAGGGTCTTTTGTCCATGGAAGGCAGTAAACCCTCTTCCAAAAGTATTCCAGGAAGGGAATACTGTTCTCTCCCAGGGCACCTCAGAGATTTCTACACCACACTATGCACTCTGGGGCCAGCTGTCTCCTCTCCGGGAACACAAGCCACACCTCCACTCTGGAGAAAGTCAAGTACTTCCAAAACCTCAGTTTGGGCTACAGAAGCTGTTTGCAAAAAAAGAACTGGGACACACAGTACTTCTCACTCCCCAGTCTTTGGTCCAGAGAGGTTTTTCTCTTGTGCTAACTCAATGCTGCACTTTCTCATCCACTCTCTTTCTCTCCCTTTTGTCTCTCCACAGAAAGGGTTCCCTCCCCTCTGCATCTCAGCTGTTTTCTCTCCCCCAATTCACATCCACACACCTTGAATTAGCCAAACTGTGTCCTTCTAACTGTGGAGATCCTTCTGCCACTCCACAGATCTATTTCCTGGCTGTTCCAAGTTATCTGGCGTTAATACAGCTGTGTTGAGGATTGAGAAAACCCAGAGTCCCGTTACTTCTCCACCATCTTAACTCTTCCCAGTTTTTCTATTTTAAATTTTGTTTCACCATTTGAAGAAAGCCCTCCCACCTGGGTTGAACTTTAGGAAGCTGCTATTTGTTATTATCATTATTATGTTTACTTTTTAAGGGCAGACGAAACTCACTTTACATCAAATATTTCTGAAGAATTAAGGCTAAAATCTTGCATTAAATACCCAGTTGGAATTCTGTCTACTTACCTCATGAGCAGAGTATGGTCACTTACGAAGAAGCAGAAGTGAGTCTTCATACAAGAAACCATGTTTGTAGCCCCGCCCCTGCCAGGCTGGGTGGAGGATGCCCCAGTCCACACTCCATCTGTACATCCACCCGGAGAGTGAAAGAAATGAGGCTCCCACTGGCTTTGTTTCAGAAGGCATCTTGACTAGGCTCCAGACCCACGGGGTCATGGCAGATTCTGGACACACAACTGTCTGGGAAAAGCCCTGGTTCACAGCATTCACCAATGCCCATGGTGTAAACTTGCCTGCTGTGGCCCTCACGGGGACACTGAGCACAGATTTGACTCAGTCTGACCTCAGTCCACTTGGCATGTCTCCCACCAAGAATATGGCCAGGTAGTGAGACGATAGCCAGGACTCCCAATTGTACTTGTTTCCAAACACACATGCAGGCCTCCTGGCTGAGGTTTGCCAATACAACATTGAAAATATCGCATTAAACTATTATTCAGCTTGATGACTAAGTCTTTGGTGCTCCATTAGATATTGTGCCTGAGGTAGGCGTCACTTGTCCCACCCTTCTCCCACTCCAGCAGCTGCAGGCCTCCCACCTGCAGGCATCACTACAAACATCAGGGCTGGGCCAGCTGTGAGGGTACCAGGAACTCTGGGACCACATATCCCCCAAGCTCCTCTCAAGCAGAGGTCTGTGCACCGACTGAGTATGGCCACATGGCCACTTCCTCCTGATGACTGCTCCTCCCATGATATATGAGGGGGAAGGAGAATGGACCCTCACCCCAGGCCCTGCCCCTGCTGGGCCTGGCCTCCAGAGTGGGAAGATGCCCCTCACCTTTCCCCCAACCATGAGCAGGAGGTATGAACTCACTCTACAGCACATCTGAAGATGGGAGAAGGCAGTGGGGATGGGAAGGAGAAGGAGGGCAGCCAGTGGTGGCATGGGCTAAAGAAAGGGGCAAGAACTTTTGGGTGGGAGGACCACACCACAGACCCCACCCTGTACCACCATCTATGGAACTGCTGGCCTATTGTTAACCCCTCTGCACCAACCCCATCCCTCATTTCTGCTCAGGGAAAGGGTTAGAGCTAGTTGGGTAGAGAGCACTGCACACATTTCACCCCTCAACAAACATTTTCTTCTTTCCTCTCTCTTCTGCATGCATGGAGGAAGCAGTATCTTACTCCCAGGGATATCTCTGGGGTACATTTTTATGGAGGTCACAGAGGAAATCCCAGCCAGCCTTTGTCTGGAATCACCCCAAAATGGAATCTCTGAACTGTCTACTATTCAGGATGGAATCACTGGAATCAGCCAGGGGAATGAGGCAAGCAGGCTCTCTTGCCTCACCCTCATCCCCATTCCAGAGAAAGCCTACTACCAAGCTCAGGGGTAGGAGAGCTATTCTCCTTTGGGATATCAGATGGCGATGGCTGTCACTGAGTGCAGGACAGAGTGGAAACATCCACCTATCCCTTGGTGCCAGCTGAGTGAGTTCCAACTTCTTGGCTCCAAAGGGAAAGGAAAGAAACAGTCACAAGTGCAGTAAGGGGAAAGAAATGGCTGCGGGGGGGGGGCGCAAAATTCCTTTGACATTTCCATCCAATGGGAATGTGGTCAATGTGGAGAGGAGATGTTTCACTTCATTTCCCCTCAGCCAGAATATGGGCCACCTGGCTCCTAATCCCTCTGGCTCAGCCTCCACACAAACAGTTCTCTGCTAGATCTCTTCCACTGCCTTAGGGCTCTGGATGTCTATGTAGTTGTGAAAGCAAAATGCCAGGGGCACTTTGGCTCAACCTATCTCATAGTCATCAGGGCTTGACTAGATTCAACATTTGCAAACAGAAGATATTACTCCAAAAGACTGAATTTGTATGCACCCAAGGAAAACCTAGATTGATAATAAAGCAATGCAGTGAAAATGGATACATGGAGGGCCAGAGTTCTTCATTACAGGTGAGAATTTGATAATGTTGATAATAACGTGACTAGCAGAATGTATAAGCAAGGTGGTTGGCTCAGGAATAAGAAGAACCTTTCTGGGCTTTGGCTAAGGGAGTCCTCTACAGGCTGTCTCTTGGCTCCCTGTGAGCAAGAAGCCCATATTCTGCCTTAAGAAAGAGAGGAAAACATTTGGCTTTGGGGGTGTTTCTGCCTATCAGATCAGTAGATAAGGGCATGGATGATTGAGGGGCATGAAGTATTTGCTTCCATCTGATGACCAAGTGGTGGGGATGAGGCCTGGGTTCTCTCTTTCTTCAAAGGGTGATTTGTGCACTGATCGGGTCCTGAGCATACTGTACAACAAAGACTGGCTGTTCTTCCAAATGAGAGTATCTCCATCAGTTATGGGTGGGAGTAAATGTGGCTACATAGTCCCATGATGACTGTATTCTGCTGAGTAATGAGCAGTCAGGGAAAGTAGGGTCAGCTGTCCTCTGGGATATCAGACTCTGAGAGCCCTCCATTGGATCAAGAACAGACTGGAATATCTCCACAAATCCTTGGACCCTGGTTGTGTATGTGACAGCCCCCATAGTCTTGGAGTGTGAACTGACACCAAGGTAGAAACGCAAATGGGATAGGAAAGACTATGAGGTGAGTCATAGCTGTGCATTTCAAATTGGCATGGGTCAAATCTAGGAAGGACATATCTATCTTTCCTTTCTCTTGTCTCACAGGGGAGGCAGGATCCTCCCCTGACCTCTGACTTAACCTACCCACAAACCTTCTCCCTGGGCACCTTCAAATACCCTAGGTTTTTGGATGGCCACACAGTTCTGAAACCAAATTCAGAAGGGCCAATTGCAAAACCTATATCACCATCACATGGGCAATACCAGACTCCTAACTTAAAACAGGATGAAATTACTCTCAGACACTGGAAAAGGGCTTTTCCTGTTCCCAACCCCTCCTGGTTCATACTTCTCATGTCCAAACAATCTGCCTCTTACGTGAAGGCTACTTAGTCAACCAGGTGAGTGAGGAAAGCTGGTTCTCCTTCACCTTCTATACTAGAGCAGGCCAAGCACCATGCACCCAGGGACTAAAGGCCATCATTCCTTTGGTTTAGCAGACAGATTGCTCTCACTGAGCACAGGATCAAGGTGGGAGTTCGTGGCCTACCTCAGAGCACCAGTTGTGTGAGTGAAAGTTCTATGGCTCCTGTGTGTAAAAAAAATTTTATTTAGAAACACAGCCATGGGTAGGATATGGTGAGCTGAAGAACCAAAGCTCGACATTTCAAATGGTAATAGGATCAGTCCAAAAGGAGATGTCTCACTTTATTTCCTCTCAGCCCATAAAGAAGGCCAACTCTCTCCAGCAACTTCTGACCCAGCATACATAGAAACATCCTCTACTGGGCATCTTCCAATGACCCAGGCCTCCGGATGTCCATCTTAATTTGCTCCACTTCTGAAATGAAGTTAAGAGGTGCTCGTTTTACAGAAACTATTCATTCTACAGTCACAAGATCTCCACCAGACTCTCCTACTGAAAGCAGAGGATATTACTCTGAGAGATTCATTCGGAAGGAACCACAGGGAGAAACTCCTTTGAAAATAGAGCAAAGAAGTTCAAGTGATTGTTGGCAGACTAGAGTTCTTCATTAGAGATGTGAATGGAAGACTGTTGTGAACAAAGTGACTAGCACAATCTTTTAGCAAATTGACTGTCTCAGAAATTAGAAACACCTATGGGTTTTAGAAAGGTACCTGTCTCCAGGCTACATATGAAGTACTGATGTCATGAGTCCTCTATTATTCCTTCAAGCAGATAGGGAAAGTGCTGGCTTTGCGTGTGTTTCCTGCCATCCCATCGGCAGATAAGGACAGCAGAGATATAGCAGTAGCAGATATATGCTCTTTGCTGGTGGTCACGTTTTGGTATGTAGCTTTGGTGTGGTCTGCACTAAAGAGGTTGGTAGTGTGCAGAACAGTTCCTATAGCATACTTTGCATACATAAACCTTCAGATCTTCAGGGTGAAGGTTTCATAATCAGCTACAGGATGAAGCAAACTGACTTCCCTTTCCTAAGATTATGCTAGTACCAGGGTAAGTACCAGGAGGGCGTGCTTTCCTTTGGACTATCAGACACTGAGTCCTCAAAGGCTCAAGAACTGATAGGTAAGTTGCATCTGATTCTCATACCATGGCTGTGTAAATGACAGCCCTTTGATTTTGGAATGTGAATGGTGACATAGGAAAACAACAACAGTAGTGGAAGGAGTCCATGGAGGGCCAAGGTTTTGCATTTCTATTTTGCATGGGCTGAATCCAGAAAGGAGATATATACTTTTTCACTTCTTACCCCATGCAGGATGCTGGCTCCCTCCCCAAACCTCTGACTTAGCCTACATACATTCTCCATTGGGCACTGTCAAATGCCCTAGACCTCTCTCTGTATGTCCACATAGTTCTGAAACCAAACTGAGAATCACCCAGTGCAAAACTTATACCATCAGACTCCCAAGAGGGAGGAAGACTCCCAAGAGGAAGCAGAGAATATTACTCTGAGACACTGACTCTGAATGGATTCCATGCAGAACATTGTTTCCCCAGAAAAGACAACAATGTGCAAAGGGAAACCATGGATGGCCAGAGTTCTTCACTAGAGATGTTAATGGGAGAATGTTGAGAAAGAACTAGCTTTCTAGCTTTATGGCTGTCTCAAGAATAAGAAAAGCCTGTGAGCTTAAGCAAAGGGAGCCCTCTACAAGCTACATTTGGGAGGACTGTCAACAAGAAGCCTGTACTCTTCTTGCAGTAGTAGCCTGAAATCCCTGGCTTTGTCTGTATTTCCCACTTGTCCCATCAGTGGATAGAAACAGCAGTGGTTGAACTGTAGTTGTTGGGTGCTCTTGGCAGTTGTTCAGGTGTCTAGAACCAGGACCTGGTATTGCCTTCCTGGAAAGAACTCTTCTTTCACTCACCAGCTCCTGGAGCATACTGTGCATGTGTGAACTGTCTGCTAGTCAAAATGAGGGCATCTAAATCAACCAGGAGAATGAGGCTCTCCTTCACCTTCCAGAGCACAACTTTCTAAGCACTAAGGCCATCTTCCCTTTCTATATTTGTCACTGGTAGCTCTCACTGACCACAGGACCAAAGTGGGAACTCCCAGCATCTTCCTGGGTGCTGGCTGAATGTGTGAGAGCTCCATGGCTCCTAAGCGTGAACAAAGACCTCATTGGAAAAAACAGTGTTGGGAAGCGAATGGTTCCAAAGAGGGCCAATGTTCTACATTTCCAATGGGAATGGAATAAATCTGGAAATAAGATGTCTGACTTCATTTCCACACCCCCGGAAAAGAGGCCAGCTCCCTTCCAAAACCTCTGGCTCATTCTGCACACAAACATTCTCCACTGGGCACATTCACATGCCCTAGGCCTCTGGATGTCCATATTATTCTGAAACTGAATTAAAAGGGAGTACTGTGTAACACCTACCTCTACAAGGACTTGATCAGACTACCCACTTCCAAACAGAGGATATTCCTTGGAGAACCCGCCTCTGAATGAGCCCTAGGGGTAAACTTGTTGGAAAATTGAGCAAAGTGGTGAATACAGAAATATAAAAGAGCAGCATTATTTATGAGATGAGAATTGGAGAATTTTGAGAATGAAGGGGCTCTCCTAGAAAGCTGGATGTCTCAGGCGTTCCGTGAAAGATGCTTAATGTGCAGTGTAGTTTCAGGCAGTTAAGGAAAAACTCTTTCCTAGGGTTATTACAGAGGGAGTTAGAATGTTTTTACACCATTCATCTAAAATGCTCATTGACAGCTATTTTAAGCCCAGTATAGTTCAAGGCAGTTCAGTCAAGGCATTTCCCATGTGCCTGGGTGGCACAGTTGTTTAAGAGTCTAACTGTTGGGGTGCCTGGGTGGCTCAGTCGGTTGAGCGTACGACTTTGGCTCAGGTCATGATCTCACAGCTTGCGAGTTCAAGCCCCGTGTCGGACTCTGTGCTGACAGCTCAGAGCCTGGAGCCTGCTTCACATTCTGTGTGTGTCTCTCTCTCTGCTCCTCCCCTGCTCACATGCTGTCTCTCTCTCAAAAACTAAAGATTTAAAAAAAGAAAAAGAGTCTAACTGTTGATCCTGATTCATGTCATCATCTCACAGTTCATGCACTTGATCCCCACATCTGGCTCTGTGTTGATGGCATCAGGCTCTGTGTTGATGGAGTGCAGCCTGATTGAGATTTTGTCTTTCTTTCTGCCCCTGCCCTCTTGTTCACTCTCTCTCTCTCTCTCTCAATATAAATAAACTTAAAAAAAAAAACAGACAGCATTTTTCTAATACTTATGGGGTACATTTAAGGAGCACTTTTTATTAAATAATAAGAGGTCTATGCAAGTGCCATGAAAAACAGTATAGTTTTAGGCACATACATGGCCATTGTCTATGGCTAACATATAGTGTTTCAAAAAGACTCCCATGAAGGCTAATAAAGAATGAAATACAGTGTAGTTTTAGGCACTTAAACAGAAGGCCCTTCCCTATTGCTGATCAAAGCAAGTTTAAGAACATTTGTATTTAGGAGGCATTTGGATGCCTCATTGAGAACACAGGTATTTCAGGTAGCTAAACAAACACATGGGCATTCCCTAGTGCTTCAAGATTGAACCACATTTCTTACTGGATAAATCCAAGAAGCTAACTCAAAAGTGCTTTAAGCACAGTCTTTTGTCCTCAATTAAACACAAGAGCATTTCCTAAAGCTAGACAGACAGGGTTTACACAAAAGTTTATACAACATGTCCATTATAAGTGACACGAACGATGCATTAACCAGAGTGTACTTTTAGATACGTAAGAGCAAAGGCATTTCCAGAGCTTCTACACCAGAGTCAGACTAGTTATGACTGCGTGTATCCAAAAATCGTTTTGAACTAGGCTTGAAGCACAGCATAGTTAGGCAGAGAAGTACATGGCCATTCCATTTGCTAATATGGTGTTTCAATGAAAGCTCCTATGAGACTTATGTCAAAGACTATATGAAGAATATCTGAAGCACCAGGTAGTTTTAGGCAGTTAAGAACATGGTCATTTTCTACTGTTAATAGACAGTGTTTCAACAAAAGATCCTATGATATGTATGAGGGCTACAGGAATGATGCTATAAGCACAATGAAGTTTCTGACACTTAAGCCCAAGGCCCCTCCCTAGAGTTTACAGAGAGAGAGGTTAAGAACACTTCTTACTACATTTGTCTGAAACACTGATTGACATCTGCTTTAAGCACACTGCAATTTCAGTCTCACCACCATGCTCTAGAACTTACACACAAGGATGAAGAAGTACTTCTTGTACCAATGTCTAAGTGGAACCTCCGGACCCGTTACAAACAGTGTACTTGGGGGCAGTTAAGCATAAAGTCCTTCCATTCTATTTATATGAAGTTTAGGAGGACTTGCTACTAAATTCAGTTAGCATTTTTGGTCAATGTAGGATGAAGTTAAATGTTAACCTAAAAGTTAATGAAATCCCTATGGAACCACAGATCTTTCAGGTAGTTAAGCACAAGGGCATTTCCTACTTCTTATTCAGAATTACTTAAGCACAGTACTTACTGAAAAAATTGAAGAAGCTAACTCAAATATGCTTCGGGTCCAGTATTGCTTCTGCAAGTTAAGCACATGGCCTTTCTGTATTAATAACATATATTTTATACAGAAACAAACATAGAGACATAGAGAAAGTGAGAAGACAGAGAAATTTATCCCCCATGAAAGAACAGGGCCAGCAATCTAAGTGAAACATATATGAGCAACAAACGAAGGGGAAAGAAAGAGACAAGCCAAGAGTTAGACTCTAAACTGTAGAGAACAAACTAATAGTTACCAGAGGGTAAGGGATGGAGAGATGGGTTAAATAGTTGTTGGGGTGTAAGTAGTGCACTTCTCATGATAAGCACTGGGTGATATATATGGAATTGTTGAATCACTCTGATTATACACTTGAAACTAATATAACACTGTATTTTTACTAAATGGAATTAAATAAATGATAAAAAAATGAAAAAAAAACTTTAAAGAGGGAATTGACAGCCACTTGAAGCACAGTATGTGTTTAGGAGGTAAAGCGCATGGCCATTTATATTGCTAATATATACTGTTTCAATAAATGTTCCAGTGAGATGTATGTGAAAAGCTACATGTAAGACACATTCAGCAAAGTAGTTTTAGAAAGTTAAGCAGACCATTCCTTAGTTTGCATACACAGGTGTTAGAACTTCATCTTACATTGACCAAAAATGCTAACTGAATTTAGGTACACTGCAGATTCAAGGAGTTAAGGCCATATCCATTCTCTAGGGCTTTACTCTAAGCACTTCTTTTCTGTGTAAGAGGCCTATGCAAGCCACTTGACATGCAGCCTTTACTTTTAGGAAGTTAAACACATTGCCATCAGCCTCTCACAAATATGGAGTATTTAAACAAATGGCCCAACTACATATACATGAAATCCTACGTGAAAGCCCTACGGAGAACACTGTACTTTTAAGCACTTAAACCCTTGGCCATTTCCTCTTTCTCCTATAGAGTGTTCCAATGACTGTATTTGCATGTATTGAAAGTCATTAACCAGTCTTGAAACAGGGTAGTTTTAAGCCATTAAGTATAGGTGTTTATACAAAGAAACTTGTTATTTCATGTTTTTTTTTCAATATTAGAGATTTTACTGAGTGCATGGCTGTTTCAGGCAAAGCACCTGTACATTCCCTAGTGATGATTCAGAGGATTGAAGCACACTTCTTATTGGATGAATCTAAGAGGCTAACTCAAATGGCTTTAGCCACAATGGTGTTTGTGGCAATTAAGTGCATAGCCATTTGATAATAAAGAAACTTTAAACAAAATACCCAACTAGATGCAAATTAAACGCCAAATGAAAGATGTATTAAGTACATTGTAGTTAGGCAGTTAAATATAAGTCCCTTCCGTAGCATTCATAAAAACAAGTTTAAGAACACTTGTACTTATATGTAATTAAGAGGAATTTGAAATCCTCATTTTGAACACAGCTATTTCAGGTAGTTCAGTACATGGGCCTTCCCTAGTTCTTATACAGATGGATGAAGGCAAACTTCTTACTAGATATTTATGAGAAGCTAATTCACAAATGCTTTAAGAAAAGCATTTTTTGGGGTGCCTGGGTGGCTCAGTCGTCTGAGCGACCAACTTCGGCTCAGGTCATGATCTCACAGTTTGTGAGTTTGAGCCCCATGTCGGGCTCTGTGCTGACAGCTCAGAGCCTGGAGCCTGCTTCTGATTCCGTGTCTCCCCCTCTCTCTGCCCCTCCTCTGCTCATGCTCTGTCTCTCTTTGTCTCAGAAATAAACATTAAAACAAAATTTTAAAAAAGAAGAAAAAGAAAAGCATTTTTTTCTGGGAACAAAGAACATGGACATTCCCTCGTGCAAATACAGAGGGTTTAAACAAAAGTTCCTACTATATATACACTTAATGCTGTGTGAAGAATGCATTATCACACTGTACTTTCAGGCACCTAAAGCTAGGCCATTTCCTAGTACTTCTACACATGGGTTTAAGAATACTTTTGACTACATATCCCCAAGAAGCTTTCAAAACCCTTTTGGAACAAAGGGTACTTTTCAGCAGTAAAGCATAAGTGTTTACACAGAGAAGTTGTGGGGAAAGTGTTACTATATATGTCTATGAGGGACAAGAATGTCACTTGAACCACATCTTCTTTATCCATTCATCAGTTGATGGGCATTTAGGCTCTTTCCATACTTTGGCTATTGTTGAAAGTGCTGCTATAAACAATGGAATACTACTTGGCAATGAGAAAAAATGAAATATTGCCATTTGCAGCAGCATGGATGGAACTGGAGGGTATTATTCTAGGTGAAATAAGTCAGTCAGAGAAAGACAGATACCATATGTTTTCATTCATATGTGGATCTTGAGAAACTTAACAGAAGACCATGGGGAGGGGAAGGGGAAGGAGAAAAAAGTTACAGAGAGGGAGGGAGGCAAACCATAAGAGACTTTTAAATACAGAGAACAAACTGAGGGTTGATGGGGGGCGGGGGAGAGGGGGAAAATGGATGATGGGCATTGGGGAGGGCACTTGTTGGGATGAGCACTGGGTGTTGTATGGAAGTCAATTTGACAATAAATTATATTTTTAAAAAAAGAGTGTCACTTGAAGCACAGTGATTCTTTAGGCACTTCAGCACAGGACCTTTCTCTATGGTTAATATAGAATTTTTTAAAAAGTTTTTATTTAAATTCCAGTTAGTTAACATACAGTGTAATATTAATTTCAGGGGTAGAATTCAATAATCCCAGTGCACATTACAAAGTGCACTCTTTATATCTATTTGTATCTATATCTATATCTGTTCTATTTTAGCTATTGTTCATCATGCAGCTAAAAACATCGTATCTCTTCAAGTTGTTATTTTTGTATCCTTTGGGTAAATATCTAGAAGTGCAATTGCTGGATAATAGGATAGTTCTTTTTAAAGGGCGATGTTCAAAGTAATTGATTTATTTGAGAAAGAAGGGGGGAGGGGCAGAGAGAGAGAGGAAGAGAGACTCTCAGGCAAGATCCACAATGTCAGTGCAGGGCCCAAAGAGGGCTCAATCCCATGACCCTGAGATCCTGACTTGAGTGGATAGCAAGAGTCAGATGCATAACTGATTGAGACACGCAGGTGCACTAGGGTAGTCCTATTTTTAACAGTTTATGAAACTTCTTACTGTTTTCCAGAGTCATTATACCAGTTTGCATTCCCACCAACAGTGTCAGAGGGTTTCCCTTTCTCCACATCCTTGTCAACACCTGTTGTTCCTTGTGTTGTTAATTTTAGTCCTTCTCACAGAGGTGAGGTGGTATCTCATTGCAGTTTGGATATGTATTTCCCTGATGAGGAGTGATGTTGATCATATTTTCACATGTCTTTGGGGAAATATTCACCTTGTGTGTTCCCCTGTGTGCTCCTTTCTCTGTCACCCTTTTCCCCAATGCAGGCTACATCTCCTCTGCAGCACCCTTTATCTGTTTCTCCCCCAAACCACCTCTTTGCACTTCCTACCTTCGTTGATGTGGCTTCTTCTCTCCATGTGGTTGTGGACTTTGTTCCGTCAGTCTTCAGGTTGATTTCTGGAGTAATGGAATGATGTGCTATCAAGCTATCTCATATCAAGGAATGAGATACACTTCTGCAATATTAGCTCTCCCAACACACACTAATAAAGAATGTTTCAACAACCTTCCTATGAGATGAATGTGAAAGACACTTGAAAAGTGTAGTTTCAGACAGTTAATCACAAGGTGTGTGCGGTGTCTTGGGATGAGTCAGGCGGTACATGTGTGGTGTGTTTGGTATATGTTTGGAAGGGTTGTGGTTGAGAACCTTTGTCTGTTCTGCATTTATGGTATGTGTTGTGTATATGTGGTTTGTGTCTGTGTATGGCATTTGTTTGGCATGTGTGGTGTGTATATGGGGTGTTAGTGGTTTATAGGTGCTGTAAGTGTCTTTATGTGTTCTGTAAGTGTGGTGTATATGTTGTGATTGTGGTATTCGTGTCCACGTGTAATGTAGATTTCTGCATGGCACATGTGTTGTGTCATTGGTGCATGTATGGTTTTGTGGTGTGGCATATGGGTAGTTTGTGCAATATAACTGTGGTGTGTGTGGTGCGTGTATGGTATGTATGTGCTATATATGTGGAGTGTGCTTGTGTGTTACATGTTTGGGATTATGTGTGTGTGTTATATGTATATTATGTGTAGTAAATTGTGGAAGATATTTGTGTGGTGTGTGTGTGGTTTATGTATGATGTGGTTGTGTGATAATCTTGTGTTATGTGATGTATATGTTTGTACAAAGTGTGGGCTGTGTTCAGAATAGGTGTGGTGTAGGGGTGTGTATTGTGTCATGTTTGTATCTATATATGCAGTGTGTGTGGTATATGTGTAGTATATGTGCAAAGGAAGTGGCATGTGTCTTCTGTATATGTGGTGTAAGCTTGGGGTGGGTAGTGTATATGTGAAGTGTGTCTATGTGGTATATGTGTGGTGGTCTCTTTGATAATTGGAAAATAACTCGAAAGGGGCCTAATGCAGATAAAAGAACACTTTGGGTCCCAAGACCAGCACAGAATTATGCAACGAGGAAAACAGGAGATGGCCATGACATTTCCAGGGTCAGAAGAGAGTTGCAGAAGGGGATTCAGTGACAAAACTTAAGCCTGGAACACACAATTATCTGTCACCTGCCCACAAATGCTAAGGGTATCCCACACCCTAACAGTACCTGACACTCATCCCTCCAGGGAGATCCCTTAAATGGTGTCATTTCAGGCCCCAGGACCTCCAAAGACCTAACTATAACCCTACCCCAGGCTTTTTCCTCAGGAGTCCCACCCCTTATGTCTGAAGGAAGAACACATTTGGGGCCATGACCAGCGCAGGTTAATCCCGAGGGAACAAATAATGGCCATGACATTTCCAAGGAGGGATGGAGTTGCACAAAGGGGAAAGTGAGGCCTGGCCCACACCCTACCACACGTCTTCAACTCAACCCTCTGGGAAGATCACTGCACGGCTGCAGTCTTAGCATCTGGCACTTCCCGGGACCTAACCCTAACTGTAGGCAGGCCTTTGGCCCTAAGGGGGCATACCATAGAGGTCTGAGAAAAGAATGGATTTGGGGCCAATGGCCAATATGGAATCTTTCAGGGTAGAAGCCAGAATGTCACCATAACATATCCATGGCTGGGATGGAGTTGCAGGAGGGGATTGTAGGACCTAACCAAACTCTGGCCCACCCAATCTTCTGGCTTCTGAATTCAACTCTAAGCCTGATCCACACCCGACCATGCACCCTCAACTCAGCCCTCCACTGAGATCACTAGACTGTGGGTGGCTCTGTCCTTGGCACTTCCTGGTTGCCAAAACCAACCCTAGCCATGGCTCTGGCTCGAACAGGGCCCACCTCCTAGGTCTGAGATTTAAAAAAAGACTAAGGATCAATGCAAGGCATCAAACTCTTTAGCAAGAAACTCAGGAGTTCACCATAATATTTCCAGGGCCTGAATGGAAGATAAGAAGGAGACCTAGTGTCAAATCTAAACCTGGGATACAAAATCGGGCGTCCCCTGCAACCAAACCCTATGCCTGTCTTGCATCCTAAAAGTCGCCCTCAACTCACCCTTCCAGGGAGGTCATCGGAATGATGTTCATTCAGCCCCTGAAATATCCTGGAACCTAACCCTAACCCTAGCCAAGGCTCGTTCCCTTTGGGGGGCCAATTCTTAGGTCCGAGAACAGAACGGATTTGCAGCCCATAACTGATGCAGGATTATTCACCATGGAACTTGGAAAGTGGCCATGCTATTTCTAAAGCAAGAATGGAGCTGCACAAAGAAGATCCTGAGACCAAACCTAAGCTTGGCTCCCCCGCTATAGGCGGGCCCTTGAATCCAAAGACTAAGCCTGACCCTGACCCACATCCAAAACTGCGCCCTCAACTCTGCCTTCCGGTAGCCCATATGCTGCCTGGGTTCAGACCTGTCACATCCTAGGACCTAACAGGGGCCCAGGACCTAACCATATTTTCAGGGCCTGCATGGAGCCTCAGAATGGGGTCTGAAGCCAAAATCTAAACTGGGAGCACACAATCAGGCATCCACTGCACCAAAACCTTATATCTGTTCTGCACCCTAACCGGCACAGGCATCCTCAACACAGCCCTCCAGCGATGTCAATGTACTGGTGTTGGTTTAGCCGCTGACATCTCCTGGGACATAACCCTCACCCTAGCCAAGGCCCTTTCCCTGTGGAGGCCCAATTCCTAGGTCTGAGAACAGAACAGATTTGGAGCCCCTATCTGGGGCAGGATTATCCAGCATGGAACCTGGAAAGTCACTGTGCCATTTCCAAAGTGGGGATACAGCTGTACTAGGGGGATTCTGAAGCCAAACCCAACCTTGGCCAACACCATGACCAGCTCTTAAACCCAAACACTAAGCCTGACCTTCACGCTAAATTAAAGCCGTCCAAGGAGACCACTGTGCTGCTAGAGTTCCAAACTTGTCACCTCCTGGGACCTAACCGTAACCCTACCTTGGGCCCTGACCCTAAGAGGGGCCCACAGTTGAGGTCTGGGGAAAAATGGACTTAGGACAAAAGACAAACAGACTGTGTTGGCTACTTCATTCTCAAAACTCTCCAAATCTCATGTGTGATGAAGAACTCTGTCACTGTGTGTCTCCATTTCCACCAATGAGCCATTTTTTTTAAAAAAAAAAAGGATCTTCATGGAATCTGCTCAGCGCCAATGTCATAGAGTACCATCCTCATCTTTTTTCTTGGGAGTCTGGTAGTGTCCTTGTGATGGTGCTATAGGTATTGCATTGGGCCCTTCTCAATTTGATTTCAGAATTCTGTGGCCATCCCCAAACTTAGGGTGTGTGAGAGTACACAAGGAGAATGCTTGTGTGTGGGATAAGCCAGAATTTTGGTAGGATCCCACCTCCTGTGTGCGGAAGAGGAAAGGAAGATAGATATCTCCTTCCTTGACTGGACCCGTGCCCATTTGAATGCAGAACTTTCACTCACCGTGTAATCCTTTCCCATTGCTGTGTTTCTAACAAGGCTTCAGGTACACTCCAAAACTATGGGGTCTGGTACACAACCTAGTCCAAGGATTGAAGGTAAGTCTCCAGGCAGTTCCCGAGCCAATGGAGGGCTCTCAGAGTCTCCTATTCCAGAAGACAGCTAGACCTCCTGTCCTTGAGCCCTCAGTGCTTAGAAGGCTGCAGTAATCAAGAGAATGGGTAGCCACATGGAATCCCACCCCTAATTGTAGGACATACCCTCATTTTGAAGAACAACTAGTCTGTGCATATGCAGTATGCTCCATGACCTGAGCAGCACACAAAAAGACCTTTGAATAAATCGTGCACAAATTCCTCGTTTCCATCCCTTAATCATCACTTGGAAGTACATTCCTCATATCTCAGTCACTGCTGCCCATGTTACTGAAACAATGGGCAGAAGCACTGCAAAAGCCAAAGTTTCACTCTATTCCTTTAAGGTAGACTATCGGTCTCTTGCTCTCAAGTGGCATCCTTTGGAGTACTCCTATTGTGAAAGCCGACAAAAGGTTCTTCTGGTTCCCAACCAAGTGAGCTTGCTAATATATGATGCTAGTCAGTTTATCCTAAATATTACCCCATTTTCATCCTTAATGAATTACTTTGGCCCTCTGTGTATCAATTTTCACCATATTTCTTTTTTATCCAAGGATCCTCTTGGGATACATAAAAATTCAGTATTTCAGGGTAGTATCTTCAGCTTGCACATGTCCAATCTGGAACAGCCCTTGTGACTGCAGAACAGGTTGAGTCAAAAGGGCCATGACATTTTGGTTTCATGACTATATGGACATCCGGAGCCCTAGTGCATTGGAAGGGGTCCAGCCGAGAAGTGTTTGTGTGGAGGCTGGGCCAGAGCCACACATGTGGCTTGTTAACAAGCCACACATGTTCTCTTCCACTGTTAAGAGGCCTTGTCTCGAGCTGTCCTGGACTTGTCAATGGGTGGTGTCAGCAGTCAGACTGCATCTCTGACTGTAGTGTGACTCCTGGTGCTGTAGTTACAGGGACCCCAGTCCATCTGCTGGCATCAATTGGCAGGGTATACTTTCTCTGCTTCCAGCTCTAAAGATCAAGCGCTGGAACTGTGTGTCCTCTGGTGTGTGTGGTTATCTTCCCTTCTTCTTGGTGGCAGTAGTCACTGTGGAGTGGCTCAGCTCCAATCCAGGGCTGTGTGAAGGGTGTATTGGGAAAGGAGAAACATTAAAGGGATTCCTGATGAGTGGAAGGGATTTGATGGGGCCAGTCTTTAGGAGAATGTGGGTCAGGGTGCTCAGTGCTAACAAGACATGTGAAGAGTGGTTCCAGCTTATTCCTGCCAGTGTTCTAGTACCTAGGCCTAGGAGGGAAAGAGAAATGGTGCTAGCCAGCTCCTCTGTTCTTGGAGAAGTCTCCTTAAGATCTCTTCCCCTCCAGTACATGTTCTGAGATTAGTAAATAAATCTTGTATACCACAGGGACTTTTCAAACTGCTACTTGTCTCTCTAGGCCAGGTTGTTTGTTAGGCTGGCTTTTTAAGGGTGGTGACAGTGTTTCCTGTTGCCCTCTGGTTCTCCAAGAGTGAATCCCACTGATTTTTAAAGTACTTGGAATTAAGCTACATTGATTGTAAAAATTTGAGAAGTTAAGCCCCACTCATTTTCAAAGTCAAATGTTATGGAGACTCATCTTCCCAGTGCAAGTTCTCCATTCCTGGGGTGGCCGGTGTGGGGACTCCTTTTGCTTCTTTGTGCTTGTGGTGCTCCCCACCCTTGGCACATATGTGGATATTTTTGCTAATGGTTTGGCTCCCAACCATGTTATTACCCTTACTACCCTTTGTGATGTGGCCTCCTTTCTGTGATTAACTGTAGAAAGCATGTTCCATCAGTCTCCATGTAGTTTTCAGAGTTAGTTTCACAGATGTAGGTGTTACCTCAGTGTGTCCATAGGATGAGATGAAATCAGGATTTTCCTTCTCCACTATCTTCCCAGAAACCTTTGTTACTTTTTACAAATTTACTGCCACATCCCAAAATCTGTTTAGGGTCCCTTATTAATTGAGGCTCACAAGTTAAGTTTTCTTATTCTGTAAATTCCTCACCAATTTATTGTTTCCCTGCCAAAAAGTATAAAAACTGCCTTGCTTGGCCATTTCTTTGAGTCAAAATTTCTTTATTTTGTATCTGGGTGCACATAACAAACCTTTGAATATTTTATCCTGCTAATCTGTCTCATGTCAGTTTAATACTTAGTTCAGCTGGAAGACCTTAATAAATAGAGAAATTTTTCTTCTTTTCAAAGGCCTAAGTCTTCTCACCCTGCCACCAGGGAAGAGTGGTTTTGGCCCTACTATGCCTCAGCAGAGGAGGTTTCAGCACAGCCTTGACACATAAGCAGAGTCAGACAAATGTGGATTTATACAGGACTGGTTGCATAAACCTGTTAACCTCCATACACAGTCATCTGGAGGATTGATGGAGTCCTCTTGGACTGGCTGGATCCTTTGTCCCATTCTAATGGGCAGCAGTAGACAGTAGGGTTTTAGACAGTACAGCCCTTGGCCTCTGACTATGCTGGCAGGTATCCATAGTCCTCCAGCTCAGGCTAACATGGGTGCTGTCAAGCCCCATGACCAGTTACTTAGCTGACCATACCACTGGGCAATTTAACAGCTACCTAGGAAGCATAGACAGTCCCTTGGGATGTTTCAATTCCCAACATCTGTGATTGAGATAAGTGCTTCTTTTCTCATAGCCTTTTAGCCTGCCAAGAGAAGTCATAACCCTCTAAACATTAAATCTGACCCTGGCCATGGCAATCATACAGAATACTGTGGCCCTCTAATCCTTCGGCTTTCCAGTTGTAATAAACCTTTGACATTTATGCTTGTTAAGAATCAAACATACAAAGTGACTGCATCTTTGGGGTGCCTGGGTAGCTCAGTTGGTTAATCACCTGACTTCAGCTCAGGTCATGATCTCACAGTTTGTGGGTTTGAGCCCTGTGTTGAGCTCTGTGCTGACAACTCAGAGCCTGGAGCCTGCTTCAGATTCTATGTCTCCCTCTCTTTCTCTGCTCCTCCCCTGCTTGTATTGTCTCTTAAAAATAAACATTTTAAAAAAGTCAGTCTTTTAGAGTGACTACATCTCCAAATAGGAAGTTTCTCACTGAGACTTCATGGTCTTGGAGAGCCATAAGCCCAGCCTTAGTGGTCTAAGAAACCCATATAACTGTGGATTCTATGGTATGGAATAATCCTTGAGCCTCATCCTGTGTCATTGAGTAATATTTTCATTACCACCTTAGCTTTTCATCTCTCTTCTTGTAAAGGAGAAAGAAGAGACTGAAACATGAATTAATTTGTTCTTCAGTAATGGGTGTCCAGAGGCCAGATGTTTCTCCTGGGCTCCTTTTCCCAGGGAAATAAATGAGATTTCTTTGCCTCCCAGCCTCTAAGATTCAAGAACCTGATGCCAAAGACAGGAGAAGCCTTGACCACCAACAGCAAAGTTACTTTTTCAGAAATTAAAAATAGCTTCTTGCCATCATGGCAAGAGTACTGGATGGAGGGCTGCCATGCCACCAAGAGTACTGGATGGAGGGCTGCATCTCCTGACCTGATGTGAACCCCTTCCTTCCTTGGGTTTCAGATTCCACAGCTGTGTGGTCAGCCATCAGTGATGTGGAATCTGCTGCTTTCCCAACCTGGCATCTATTCTCACGCCCAAGTCCAGCACCTCAGCTTTCCTTTGGGAAATATATCTCATTTGCATCCAATCCCAACAGTTCCAAGGGACAGACCCCACATTCTACCTACCTTTAAGATGAGTGTATGATCTAGCCAAGTCTTGCCAACTCCATCCTTAGGATGCTCTAATGGTTCCAAGGATGAGAATGTGACCCAAGCCAGGCCAAAGAAATATAAAGCCATGACTTTTCATGGAACTTGAGTGAAGGAGAAACCCTTCCCAGTAGAATTGCATTGAGTGGGTTTCAGCCTGGAGTTGTTGGAGGCCCCAGATGCAGTGAGAGATACTATGCCTAAGAATGGGGCCATCTCAAAAGCACTTAGCAAGATGGAGGGTGGAGAGAATCCAGGTCACATTGTGAGATTGTGAGCCCCTGGACTTGTCAGATCCAAACCCACTCTTAAACTTGCCACTTGGAAGCATTAATTTACTTCCACCATTTCAAAATTATTTAAGTAAGAATTTATTTATTTATTTATTTATGACACAGAATCCATAATCCCTGAGACTTTCTTGCATGGTGTCCTCACTGGGTGGGACATAGCTGGGGGAGACAGTAGGTATGGTCAAGTCTTGGTGGAGCTGAAGAACAACACTGTCCGTGTCTATTCCCTGTCCCTGGAGAGGGAAACACCAGCACAATGAGAGGAGAAGCATCAGGGAAAGAGATCCCTGGGCAGCTAACTTCTTTATATTTTCCTTATTTTAGGAGCTGTTTAGTTAAGGTGTATTTTCACTAGGAAATCACCCAACTCCTTTAGGTTTCCAGTGTGATGCAGTGGGTTTCTCTTACTTGACTTGGAATTTCTCTTCTCTGTTTTTCTTCAGAATTGTCACAGTTAATGAACAAATATTGATACATTATTTTTTAAAGTTTATTTGGAGAGAGAGAGAACGAGCAAGCACAAGCGTGAGTGGGGGAGAGGCAGAGAAGGAGAGAGAGAATTCTTAGCAGGCTCTGCACTGTCAGCACAGAGCCAGACATGGGGCTGGGACTTCCAAACCGTGAGATTATGATCTGAGCTGAAATCAGAAGGAGGACACTTAACTTACTGAATCACCCAGGCACCCTGATACATTATTTTTAACTAAGTCCATATTTTATTCAGGTTTACTTCATTCTACCTTTTCCAACTCCAGTATCCCATGCAGGGCATCATGTTACATTTAGTCATGTCTCTTTAGGCTTTGGCTTCGACAGTTTGTCAGACTTGCCTCCTTTCAATGACCTTGGTAGTTTTCAGGAGGACTGGTCAGATATTTGTAGAAAGTCCTGAGTTGGGCTTTGCTTGGTGTTTTCCTCATTTATATTGGGATTTGGGAATTTGAGGAAGCAGATCATGGAGGTAATGTGCTCTCTCATCACTTTTTATCAAGGGAACATGTTCTGGAGACCCCTTACCACTGCTAGTGTTAACTTTGGTCTCCTGGTTATCATAGTGTTTGTCAGGTTTCTCCACAGTAAAGTTACTTTTTCCCCGTGTACATACAGTGTATCTTTAGGATGAAGACATATGCAGACCAACACTTTAGGAGAGGGGAGTTAGCTCCATTTCCTTGATGGGTAGCTGAGTGTTTACATCAATTATTTGGAATTCTTCTGCATAGGAGAGGGGTATTTAACCCCATTCATAAAAAAATTAATAATTTACTTTTTACCAGTGTAAATATCTGGGTAGTTATTTCAATCTTTTGGTTATAGTCCAACACTCCTGTATTTGGTTGCTCAGTTCTTTCCTGCTCTGACTATTGAAAGCATTATCCATTGACTCTTATTTTCCTTTGACATATTTGCATCTCTGTGGATTTTTTCCCCTTGGTTCTGCCTTATTTTCTGATACTTCAAGATCATCCTTGCTTTTTATTTACTGTCTCAGTCCTAGTGTCAACAAGTTCTTCAAAGAACCCTGGCTCCTTGTATTAGAGAATGGTATTAAAATCTTACATGTGTGAACTAAATGTGTTTAATAGACTGTGCAAGCAAGTATACGCATGTATTCCAACTATGTATATACACCTAATTGTCAAGATTTCTGTGTGGGCTTTAAGATGGCAGCGTAGGAGGATGCTGGACTCACCACGTCCTGTTGATCACTTAGATTCCACCCACATCTGCCTAAATAAATAACCCAGAAAACTTCCAGAAGACTAGCAGAATGGACTCTCTGGAGCCAAGCATAGACAAGAGGTCTATGGAAGAGGGTAGGAAGGGTGGAGAGGTGGTGTGCACTACATGGGTTGGTGGGAAGGAGGTGGGGTGATGGAGGGGCAGCTGGCCCGGCAAGGCAGAGCCCCCAAGACTGACTTGCAAAAGCAGAGGGGCAGGACTGCATGAGTTCTGACAGCCAGCAGGACTTATCTGGAATGTTATAAGTCAACAGCTCTGCTCGGAGAGTGGGAGGGCGAGTGGACACCGGGAGGGAGAGGTGTTGAGCCCCAGAAGACAGAGGTAAGCTTGGAGGGAGAACAAAGGTGCTGGCCAGCAGCATCTCCCTCTCCCATCCCCCAGTCAAAATCCCAAAGGGAACCAGTTCCCATCACCAAAATTGCTTCCACCGCACAAACGCCCAACGTTGTGCTTCTGTGGAGCCATCCCTCTGATGGGCCTGCCTCCCTCCCAGTGCTACAGGGCCCCTCCTGCAGGGGACCACCATCAGCAAAGCGAGCTGAGCCTGCCCCTCCCGCCCCTGTGCACCCTGCAGATCCACCCCAGGTAATACACCAGATCCCATCCAGGCTACACCACAAGCCTGGCAGTGTGCAAGTAGCCCAGACAGGGGCCACACCACGCCACAGTGAGTCCTGTCCTGGGAGAGGGGAAGATAAGGTACACACCAGTCTGACTGTGGCCCCAGCAGTGGGCTAGGGGCAGACATCAGGTCTGACTTGCGCCCCACCCACCAACACAAGTTACTCCAGACAGCACAGGGGAAGTACCCTGTAGTTCCGTGGCACTCCAGGGACTATCCAAAATGAAGAAATGGAAGAATCCTCCTCAAAAGAAACTCCAGGAAGTAGTGACAGCTAACGAATTGATCAAAAACAATTTAAGCAATATAATGGAACAAGAATTTAAAATAATGGTCATAAAATTAATCGCTGGGATTGAAGAAAGAATACAGGACAGCAGAGAATCTATTGCTACAGAGATCAAGAGAATAAGAAACAGTCATGAGGAGTTACAAAAATGCTGTAATTAAGGTGCAAAATAAAATGGAGGTGACCACAGCTCAGATTGAAGAGACAGAGGAGAGAATAGGTGAATTAGAAGATAAAATGATGAAAAAAGAGGAAGCTGAGAAAAAGAGAGATAAAAAAAATCCAGGAGTACGAGGGGAGAATTAGAAATCTAAGTGATGCAATCAAAGAGAACAATATCAGTATCATAGGAATTCCACAAGAAGAGAGAGAGAAAGGGGCTGAAGGTGTACTTGAACAAATCATAGCTGAGAGCTTCCCTGATCAGGGGAAGGAAAAAGGCAGTGAAATCCAAGAGGAACAGAGAACTCCCTTCAGAAGTAACTTGAACTGATCTTCTGCATGGCATATCATAGTGAAACTGACAAAATACAAGGATAAAGAGAAAATTCTGAAAGCAGCTAGGGATAAACAGGCTCTAACTTACAAAGGTAGACACATAAGAATAGTAGCAGACTTTTCTACTGAAACTTGGCAGGCCAGAAAGGAATGGCAGGAAATCTTCAATGTGATGAACAGAAAAATTATGCAGCCAAGAATCTTTTATCCAGCAAGTCTGTCATTCAGAATACAAGGAGAAATAAAGGTTTTCCCAAACAAACAAAAACTGCAGGAATTCATTACCACTAAACCAGCCCTACAAGAGATCCTAAGGGGGATTCTGTGAGTGAAATGTTGCAAGGACCACAAAGTACCAGAGACATCACTACAAGCATGAAACCTACAGACATCACAATGACTCTAAATCCATATCTTTCTATAATAACACTGAATGTAAATGGACTAAATGCACCAACCAAAAGACATAGGGTATCAGAATAGATAAAAAAGACCCATCTATTTGCTGTCTACAAGAGACTCATTTTAGACCTGAGGACACCTTCAGCTTGAAAGTGAGGGGATGGAGAACCATCTATCATGCTACTGGAAGCCAAAAGATAGCTGGAGTAGCCATACTTATATCAAACAAACTAGACTTTAAATTAAAGGCTGTAAAAAGAGATGAAGGAGGATATTTTATAATAATTACAGGGTCTATCCATCAGGAAGAGCTAGCAATTATAAATGTCTGTCGAATATGGGAGCCCACAAATATATAAAACAATCACAAACATAAGCAACCTTATTGATAAGAATGTGGTAATTGCAGGGGAGTTTAATACTCCACTTACAACAATGGATAGATCATCTAGACACAGGATCAATAAAGAAACAAGGGCCCTGAATAATACATTGGATCAGATGGACTTGACAGATATATTTAGAACTCTGCATCCCAAAGCAACAGAATATACTTTTTCTCGAGTGCACATGGAACATTCTCCAAGATAGATCACATACTGGGTCACAAAATAGACCTTCGTAAGTATAAAAGAATTGAGATCATACCATGCATACTTTCAGACCATAATGCTATGAAGCTTGAAATCAACCACAGGAAAAAGTCTGGAAAACCTCCAAAAGCATGGAGGTTAAGGAACACCCTACTAAAGAATGAATGGGTCAACCAGGCAATTAGAGAAGAAATTAAAAAATATATGGAAACAAATGAAAATGAAAATACAACAATCCAAATGCTTTGGGATGCAGCAAAGGCAGTCCTGAGAGGAAAATACATTGCAATCCAGGCCTATCTCAAGAAACAAGAAAAATCTGGAATACACAGTCTAATAGCATACCTAAAGGAAATATAAGCAGAGCATCAAAGACACCTCAAACCTAGCAGAAGAAGAGAAATAATAAAGAGCAGGGCAGAAATAATACAGAATCCAAAAAACAGTAGAACAGATCAATGAAACCAAGAGTTGGTTTTTTGAAAAAATAAACAAAATTGATGAACCGCTAGCCAGGCTTCTCAAAAAGAAAGGGAGATGACTGAAATAGATAAAATCATGAATGAAAATGGAATGATTACAACCAGTCCCTCAGAAATACAAGCAATTGTCAGGGAATACTATGAAAAATTATATGCCAACAAACTGGACAACCTGGAAGAAATGGACAAATTCCTAAACACCCACACGCATCCAAAACTCAAACAGGAAGAGATAGAAATTTTGAACAGACCCCAAACCAGTGAATAAATTGAATCAGTTATCAAAAATCTCCCAACAAATGAGTCCAGGACCAGATGGCTTCCCTGGGGAATTCTACCAAGACATTTAAAACAGAGATAATACCTGTCCTTTTCAAGCTGTTCCAAAAAATAGAAAGGGAAGGAAAACTTCCAGACTCATTCTATGAAGCCAGCATTACTTTGATTCCCAAACCAGATAGAGACCGAGCAAAAAAAGAACTACAGGCCAATATCCTTGATGAATATGGATGCAAAAATTCCCAATAAGATACTAGCAAATCGAACGCAAGAGCATATAAAAAGAATTATTCACCACGACCAAGTGGGATTCATTCCTGGGCTGCAGGGCTAGTTCAACATTCGCAAATCAATCAATGTGATACACCACATTAATACAAGAAAAGATAAGAACCATATGATCCTGTCAATAGATGCAGAAAAAGCATTTGACAAAATTCAGCATCCTTTCTTAATAAAAACCATCGAGAAAGTCGGTATCGAAGAAACATACCTAAACATCATAAAAGCCACTTATGAAAAGTGAAAGTCTGCAAAAAGTGAAAGTTTGACTTCATCTTTGCCAATTTTGATGCCTTTGATTTCCTTTTGTTGTCTGATTGCTGATGCTAGGACTTCCAACACTATGTTAAACAACAGTGGTGAGAGCCAATATCCCTGGAATGTTCCTGATCTCAGAGGGAATTCTCTCAGTGTTTCCCCATTGAGGATATTAGCTGTGGGCTTTTTATAAATGGCTTTTATGATGTCGAAGTATGTTCCTCCTATCCCGACTTTCTTGAGGGTTTTAATCAAGAAAGGATGCTGTATTTTGTCAAATGCTTTTTCTGCATCTATTGACAGGATCATATGGTTCTTATCTTTTCTTGTATTAATGTGATGTATCACATTGATTGATTTGCGAATGTTGAACTAGCCCTGCAGCCCAGGAATGAATCCCACTTGATCGTGGTGAATAATTCTTTTTATGTGCTCTTGCATTCAATTTGCTATTATCTTATTGAGAATTCTTGCATCCATATTCATCAGGGATATTGGCCTGCAGTTCTCTTTTTTTGGTGGGTCTCTGTCTGGTTTGGGAATCAAAGTAATGCTGGCTTCATAGAATGAGTCTGGAAGTTTTCCTTCCCTTTCTATTTTTTGGAACAGCTTGAGAAGGCTAGGTATTATCTCTGCCTTCAAATGTCTGGTAGGATTCCTCAAAGAATCTGTCTGGTCCTGGACTCTTATTTGTTGGGAGATTTTTGATAACTGATTCAATTTCTTCACTGGTTATGGGTCTGTTCAAGTTTTCTATTTCTGCCCGTTTGAGTTTTGGTAGTGTGGGTGTTTAGGAATTTGTCATTATTTCCAAGTTGTCCAGTTCGTTGACATATAATTTTTCATAGTATTCCCTGACAATTGCTTGTATTACTGAGGGACTGGTTGTAATCATTCCATTTTCATTCATGATTTTATCTATTTGGTTCATTTTTCTTTTCTTTTTGAGAAGCCTGGCTAGAGGTTTATTAATTTTTTTTTTTTTTTTCAAAAAACCAACTCTTTCATTGATCTGCTCTACTGTGTTTTTTTTTTTTATTGTGTATTGTTTATTTCTGCCCTGATCTTTATTATTTCTCTTCTGTTGAGTTTTGTGATGTATTTGATGTTCTGCTTCTATTTCCTTTAAGTGTGCTGTTAGATTTTGTATTTTTCTTGTTGGGATTTTTCTTGTTTCTTGAGATAGGCTTGGATTGCAATGTGTTTTCCTCAGGACTGCCTTTGCTGCATCCCAAAGCATTTGGATTGTTGTATTTTCATTTTCTTTTGTTTCCATATATTTTTAAATTCCTTCTGTAATTACCTGGTTTACCATTCATTCTTTAGTAAGATGTTCTTTCAACTCCATGCTTTTGGAGGTTTTCCAGACTTTTTCCTGTGGTTGATTTCAACTTTTATAGCATTATTATCTGAAAGTGTGCTTGATATGTTCTCAATTCTTTTGTATTTATTAAGGGATGTTTTGTGACCCAGTATATGATCTATCTTGGAGAATATTCCATGTGCACTCAAGAAGAAAGTATATTGTGTTGCTTTGGGATGCTGAGATCTAAATATATCTGTCAAGTCCATCTGGTCCAATGTATCATTCAGGGCCATTGTTTCTTGACTGATTCTCTGTCTAGATGATATATACATTACTTTAAGGGGATTACTAAAGTCCCCTGCAATTACCGTATTCTTATCAATAAGGTTGCTTATGTTTGATTGTTTTATACATTTGCATGCTACCAAATTCAGTGCATAGACATTTATAATTGTTAGCACTTCCTGATGGATAGAACCTATATTTATTATGAAATATCCTTCTTCATCTCTTTTTACAGCCTTTAATTTAAAGTCTAGTTTGTCTGATATAATTATGGCTACTCCATCTATCTTTTGACTTCCAGTAGCATGATAGATAGTTCTCCATCCCTTCAATTTCAATCTGAACCTGTCCTCAGGTCTAAAATGAGTCTCTTGTAGACAGCATATAGATGGGTCTAGTTTTTCATCTATTCTCATACCCTATATCTTTTGATCCAAGCATTTAGTCCATTTACATTCAGTGTTATTATTGAAAGATATGGATGGGTATTGAAGACGGCACCTGTTGGGATGACCACTAGGTGTTGTATGGAAACCAATTTGACAATAAATTTCATATTAAAAAAATACAAATCAACAATAATTATTTAAAACAAAAGAGAAAGATATGGGTTTAGAATCATTGTGATATCTGTAGGGTTTCATGCTTGTAGTGATGTCTCTGGTACTTTGTGGTCCTTGCAACATTTCACTCACAGAATCCCCCTTAGAATCTTTTGTAGGGCTGGTTTAGTGGTGATGAATTCCTGCAGTTTTTGTTTGTTTGGGAAAACCTTCATCTCTCCTTCTATTCTGAATGCCAGACTAGGATAAAGGATTGCTGGATAAAGGATTCTTGGCTGCATAATTTTTCTGTTCATCACATTGAAGATTTCCTGCCATTCCTTTCTGGCCTGCCAAGTGTCAGTAGATAGGTCTGCTACTACAGTTATGTGTCTATCTTTGTATGTTAGGACCCATTTATCCCTAGCTGCTTTCAGAATTCTCTTTATCTTTGTATTTTGCCAGTTTCATTATGATATGTCTTGTAAAAGATCGATTCATGTTACATCTGAAGGGAGGTCTCTGTTCCTCTTGGATATCACTGCCTTTTTCCTTCCCCTGATCAGGGAAGCTCTCAGCTATGATTTGTTCAAGTACACCTTCAGCCCCTTTCTCTCTCTCTTCTTGTGGAATTCCTATGATACTGATATTGTTCTCTTTGATTGCATCACTTAGTTTTCTAATTCTCCCCTCATACTCCTGGATTTTTTTTTTATCTCTCTTTTTCTCAGCTTCCTCTTTTTTCATATTTTTATCTTCTAATTCACCTATTCTCCCCTCTACCCCTTCAATCCACGTTGTGGCCACCTCCACTTTATTTTGCACCTCATTTATAGCAATTTAAAATTCATCGTCACTATTTTTTAGTCCCTTGATCTCTGTAGCAATAGATTCTCTGTTGTCCTGTATGCTTTTTTCAAACCCAGCGATTAATTTTATGAGTATTATTCTAAATTCATATTCAGTTATATTCCTTAAATTGTTTTTGATAAATTCGTTAGCTTTCGCTACTTCCTGGAGTTTCTTTTGAGGATAATTCTTTCGTTTTGTCATTTTGGCTAGTTTTTTTTTTTTTTTTTTTTTTTTTTGTTCCTTATGCATTTTAAAAGCTTGTGTATTCTCTGCACCTGTGAGCACTGCAATATTAAATGGAAGGTCACACACTGTCCAGGGTCTGGCCCTTCAGGAGGTTTTTTTTTTTTTTTTTTTTTTGGAGATTTTTACTTGCTCTCTGTTGTGATGTTGGTTATTTTATTTCCCTACTCTAGTGATATTTTCACCCTCCACCAGGTGCGCTTTGATTTGTTACTTGGAGTAGCCCTGTAAAGGAAAACAGATAGACAAACAGGAGACAAAAACATGCAAGCAAACAAATAACAGAAACAAAGAAAGCTAAAAAACTGAAAACTAAAACAAAAAACCCACAAACACCAACTACAAGTAAAGAACATGGTGGAGGCAGTCCTTATGGGAGAGCACAGACAAGGAGAAATGACAGGAGCAGGGATGAAGAAAACATAAACATTGACTAGGCAGAGAAACTAAAAGGCTTAATCTAGAGGGAGAGAAAGGAAAATAAAGAAGGATGCAGGGAAAAAAAACCAAAATAAAGTTACCTAGACAGAGAAACTATATGGCTTGATTATTCCAGAGAGAGAGGAAGGAATGTAAAGAAGGAGGTGTAGAACACGTATCAAAAGAATGTATTAAATATATCCATTTAGACAAACCATAAACAAGACTAACCAGCCTAGAGGAGGGAAGAGATAAGGAGGAGAGATGGGGGGAGAATATATCTATATATCCAGAGGTGACCTAGAGTTAATCCAGGCAGTGCTGCAGCACTGGTCTGGGGGAGCTGTCCACAGTGTCTGTCCAGCTCCATTAGATACTCAGTTACCTAGTGTGAAGGGGTGTCATTTGGTGTAGTCTGGACCCACCTCCACTACGGGCCCTGGGACTGATCCCTGAGACCCCACCTTGGTGGTGGTGGTGGAGGGGGAATGGTGATCCCCCAGTGTCTTCTTCACGGAGTTAGACCCAGTGGACTGTGTCATTCTCTCTGTGCCGTGGGTGCAGACGGGATGGTCCTTCTCACTCTGCCAACCCCCCTGACTCTGTGCTTGGCTAGGATTCAAAGTCCCACTCTGTACACTCTGGCACTGGGGTAGCGCCTCTTAGTGCGGCCCGATATGTGGTCCCGGCTGTCTTTGTCTGTGCTGGCACACTTCAGGGAGGACTGCCTTCTCCTACTGCAGACTGCACTGCCAACCTCGCTGCTGAGACCTGGGGGTGGCGGGTGCAGGCAGCAGGCGGGCTTTGTCTTTTCCAGCAGCACTCCAGGGAGGGGGATGCTTTCTCCAACTGTGTACTGCACCTTAGGCCAAGCCACTGAGCCCAGGGGTGGCAGACACAGGCTTTGTACTATCACACAGCCCTCCAGGGAGAGGACCACTTTCTCCCACTGTGGACTGCATGCACCCTGACCTACCACCACACCCAGGGCTGGCTCCCCTCCTCCCCAGGTGCAAGAACAGGGAGCCGGCCCCAGTCTGAAGAAAGCCCTGCAGTTAGAGATAGGATCCCTCTCAGTCTAAGTCTCAGTCTTTCTCCTACCCAGATATGGTCCTACACTTCCCAAGCTGCTCTTTCTCTTCCCTTTGTCTCTCTGCAGAAGGGGGTCCCTACCTTCCATACTCACATGGATTTTTTTTTATCTCCCCCAGTTTGCAATCACCCACCTATCTTTTCTCCGGTTTTCCCATTTTCTTCTTGGTAGATTCAGTCTCTTCATACCAGACTCTGGAGTTCAAAGTCCTTTGGCTTCAGCACCTCTTTGTTTGAGAGGGGTGGGAAGTATGGATCCCCCTACTTCTCTGCCATGTTGGCCCAAAGACTCATTTCAGATCAGAGGACATGTGCAGATTGAAAGTGAGAGGATAGAGAACATATATCATGGTAACAGACATCAAAAGAAAGCTGGAGTACCCATACTTAGACAAGCTAGATTTTAAGACAAAGCTTGTAACAAGACATTAATGAAGGCATCATATTATAATTAAGGGGTCTATCCATCACAAAGAGCTAACAGTTGTAAATATTTATGCCTCCAAAGTGGAGCACCCAAATATATAATTCAATCAATCACAGACATAAGCAAACTTACTGATAATAATACTGTTATTGTGACTTTAGTACTCCAGTTACAACAATGGACAGATCATCTAGGCAGAAAATCAATAAGGAAAAAATGACACGTTGGACAAGATGGACTTAAAAGATATACTCAGAACTTTATATCCTAAAGCAGCAGAACACACATTCTTCTTGATTGTACGTGGAACATTCTCCAAAATAGATCACATACCGAGTCACAAAACAGCTCTCAACAGGTACAAAAAGATTGAGATAATACCATGCATATTTTCAGATCACAACACTATGAAACTTGAAACCAAACACAAGAAAAAATTTGGAAAACCGAAAATACATGGAGGTTAAAGAACATCCTACTAAAGAATGAATGGATCAACCAGGAAATTAAAGAAGATATTTTTAAAAATGTAAGCAAATGAAAACGAAAGCAGGACAGTCCAAATCCTTTGGGATGCAGCAAAGGTAGTCCTAAAAGGAAAATACATTGCAATTCAGGCCTATCTCAAGAAGGAAGAAAGGTCTCAAATATACAACCTAACCTTACACATAAAGGAGCTAGAAAAACAGCAGCAAATAGAACCCAACACCAGCAGATAACGGGAAATAGTAAAGATTAGAGCAGAAATAAACACTATAGAATAAAAAAAAAAACAGTAGAACAGATCAATGAAACTAAGATCTGTTGTGGTTTTTTTTAAGAAGAAACAAAATTGATAAATCCCTAGCCAAGATTCTCAAAAAGAAAAAAGAGAAGACCCCAATAGATAAAATCATGAATGAAAGAGGAGAGATCACAACTAACACCACAGAAATGCAAACAATTATTAGACAATACCATGAAAAATTATATGCCAGCAAACTGACAATTTGGAGGAAATGGAAAAATTCCTAGACACCCACATACTACAAAAACCCAAATGGGAAGAAAAGAACATTTGAACAGACCCATAACCAATGAAGATGTTGAATCAGTTATCAAAAATCTCCAAACAAATAAGAATCCTGGGCCAAATGGATTCCCAGGGGAATTCTCCCAGGCATTTAAAAAGAGTTAATCCTATTGTTTTCAAACTGTTCCAAAAAATAGAAATGGAATGAAAGCTTCCAAATGCATTCTATAAAGCTAGCATTACCTTGATTCCAAAAACAAAGACCCCACTAAAAGGGGGAATTATAGCCCAATATCCATGATGAACCTGGATGCAAAAATTATCAACAAGATACTAGAAAATTGATTTCAACAGTATATTAAATGAATTATTCACCATGATCAAGTAGGATTCATTCTTGGGCTGCAGGGCTGGTTCAATATTTGCAAATCAATCAACGTGATACGCCACACTAATAGAAGGAAGGATAAGTCATATGATCCTGACAATAGATGCAGAAAAAGCACTTGACAAAATATGGCATTCTTCATTGATAAAAATCCGCAAAGTAGGGATAGAAGGAATATACCTCAAGATAGTAAAGGCCATATATGAAAGGCCCACAACTAATATCATCGTCAATGGGGAAAAACTGAGAGCTTTCCCCCTGAGATCAGGAACATGACAGAGATGTCCACTCTCATCATTGTTGTTCAACATAGTGTTGGAAGTTCTAGCCTAAGCAATCAGGCAACATAATGAAATAAAAGGCATCCAATTGACAAAGAATAAGTCAAACTTTCGCTCTTCACAGATATGATACTGTACATGGATGACCCAAAATATGCCACACACACACACACACACACACACACAACCTGTTAGAGCTGGTACATGAGGGTTGCATTTGTATATGCCAATAATGAAACAATAGAAGGGTATACTAAGGAATCAATCCCATTTACAATTTCCAAAAAACCATAAGATATCTAGGAATCAACGTAATGGAAGAGGTAAAAGATCTGTATGCTGAAAACTATAGAAGGCTTATGTAAGAAATTGAAGACAGAAGAAATGAAAAAAAAATTCCATGCTCATGGATTGTAAGAACAAATATTGTTAAAATGTCACAACTACCCAAAGCAATTTACACATTCAACACAATCCCTATCAAAATAACATCAGCAATCCTCACAAGCTAGAAAAATCCTAAAATTTGTGTGGAACCACAAATGCCCCCTGAATAGCTGAAGTAATGTTAAAAAAGAAAACCAAAGCTGGAGGCATCAAAATCCTGGACTTTAACTTGTATTACAAAGCTGTAATCATAAGACAGTATCATACTGACACAAAAACAGGCACATAGATCAATAGAATAGAATAGAGAACCCATAAATGGACCCACAGTATATGGCCAACTAATTTTCAACAAAGCAGGAAAGAGCATCCAATGGAAAAAAGACGGTATCTTTATAAAGTGGTGCTGGGAGAACTGGACATCAAAATGCAGAAGAATGAACCCAAACCACTTCCAATTTACACAAAAATAAATTCAAAGTGCATGTGAGACATTAAACCATCAAAATTGTACAGGAGAAAACAGGCAGCAACCTCTTTGACCTCAGTTGCAGCAACTTCTTACTTGACATGTCTCCAAAGGCAAGAGAAACAAAACAAAAGTAACTATTGGGACCACATCAAGCAAGATAGAAAGCTTCTGCACAGCAAAGTAAATAATCAATAAAACTAAAAGGCAATTGAGGGATGGGAGAAGATATTTTCAATGACATATAAGATAAACGATTAGTATCCAAAATCTATAAAACACCTACCAAACTCAACACCCAAAAAACAAATAATCCGGTGAAGAAATGGGCAGAAAACATGAATAGACACTTTTCCAAAAGGCATCCAGATGGCAAACAGACACATGAATAGATGCTCAACATCATTCCTCATCAGGGAAATACAAATCAAAACCACAATGAGATACAACCTCACACGTGTCATAATGGCAAAAATTGACAACTCAGGAAACAACAGATTTGGCAAAGATGTGGAGAATGGGGAACCCTATTGCACTGTTGGTGGGAATGAAAACTGGTGCAGTCACTCTGTAAAACAGTATGAAGATTCTTCAAAAAATTAAAAATAGAACTACCCTAAAACTCAGCAATTTCACTATTAGGAAGTTATGCAAAGGATACAGGAGTGCTGATTTGAAAGGGCACAGGCACCCTGATGTTTATAGCAGAGCCATGAACAATATTCAAATTATGGAAAAAATCCAAATGTCCATGAACTCATCAACTGATGAATGGATTAAGAAGATGTACTAATGTAAAATGGGCGCATGGGTGGCTCAGTTGGTTAAACTCCCACTTTTGGCTCAGATCATGATCTCACGGTTTGTAAATTGGAGCTCCACATCGGGCTCTGTCCTGACAATTCAGAGCCTGGGGTCTGCTTCATGTTCTATGTCTCCCTCTCTCTCTGCCCTTCCCCCACTCACACTCTGTCTCTCAAAAATAAACATTAAAACAAAAACATGTGGGACACACACACACATACAGACACACACAATAGAATTCTACTTGGCAATAAAAAAGAATGAAATATTGTCATTTGCAACAATATAGATGGAAATGGAGGGCATTATGTTAAGCAAAATAAGTCAGTCAGAGAAAGACAGATATTATATGATTTCACTCATATGTGGAATTCGAGAAACTTAACAGATGAACATAGGGGAAGGGAAGGAAAAATAAGATAAAAACAGAGAGGTAGGCAAACCATAAGAGACTCTTAAATACAAAGAACAAACTGAGGGTTAAGGGTGACAGTGGGTTTGAAGGTGAGCTAAATCAGTGATGGGCATTAAGGCAGGCGCTTTTCAGCATAAGCACTGGGTATCAAATGTAAGAGATGATTCACTGGGTTTTACTCCTGAAACCAAGACTACACTGTATGTTAACTAATGTAAAAAAAAAACTGCATAAGGAAATGCAGGAATGTTAGACATCCTAGCTCTTAGCATAGATGTTTATGGGACCATGTTCAGCAACTGTGGCCATAAAAGTACATCACACATCTTTTCCCCAAATACAAAACAAGCAGGGGAGGGGATTCAGAGGTCATTGAAAAGGATCCCTGGAGGATTTAAATCTAGGTAAAGTGTTAACATGGAGCCCCTAGAGGAAGAATGATAATGGAAAGTCCTGCCTGCCCTTAGTCAATTTGCAAATTACCTTCTCCTGTCCTTATCCTTTCCACATGTAGGGTTTGACCTCTTTACGTGTTTTTTGCTAATGCAACTCCAGAGTTTGAACTAGAAAACTTAAAGTTTCAAATATTTGGTAAAAAAAAAACCCAAAACAAAAACCAACACCCCAATAAAAGAAGCAGGAAACAAACCTTTTCCTTTAAAGTGTAGAAAGCAGCCACTGTCCTGGGGCAGGTAGTAGTCCTGGAAATTGTTACACTTAAGGACATCCAATTTCAATGGTTGCTGCCATTCCTGTGAAAGTAACTTCAACCTCTAAATCTCAGTAATTCTGAGGGGCTGTCTCTTCTTTTTACCCAAATTCATTATACTGAAATTAACCTGTTCTTTGAGTAAGAGGAATTTGGGAGGAGGGCTGGCTCTTCTCCTTCCTCCCACATACAATAGCTGATGACTCTGTAAGATTTCTTAGTTCAAGAAAGATATGAGAGTCTGTACACCATTTAAATTGCTGTAGGAAGTAATAGAACCAAACCAAACTCCTGGGCTATAAAAGAAGGCTTTAATATAATAATATTCAAATCTAGCTTTTACTATTTAAGATAAATATTGCCACTGCAAGTAGGTAAATAGATGGGAGGAATAAGTGTCAAGGAGATGGGGTTCATCACAGCAAGTGTCCAAGCTGCTGAGGAAAGGTTGCACTATCACTGGACATTCACTCAGTCCTGAGCTTGATTGTGGCCAATTCTTCTTGTTCTTGAGTTTCACTGGTCAGCTAGGATTGGGGCTCCAGCTGGCAGGACAGGATGTAGCTAAAGAGAGAATGACACATGTGAGTCGACCGGGAGCTACAATTCAGGTGTCTCTCCCAGTGGTTTTTTTTTTTTTTTTTTAATTTTTTTTTTCAACGTTTATTTATTTTTGGGACAGAGAGAGACAGAGCATGAACAGGGGAGGGGCAGAGAGAGAGGGAGACACAGAATCGGAAACAGGCTCCAGGCTCTGAGCCATCAGCCCAGAGCCCAACGCGGGGCTCGAACTCACGGACCGCAAGATCGTGACCTGGCTGAAGTCGGACGCTTAACCGACTGCGCCACCCAGGCGCCCCATCTCCCAGTGTTTTCCCAGTAGCTGGAGTCTGGTGTTCCAGTGATCACCAGGAAACAAGGCTCGAGGCTGCCCAGGGAGCCATGGATGCAGGATCCCTAGAGGGGCCACCAGAAAGAGTCCATGCCTTTGCCCAGCTCCTGATGGGCCTCACCTCTCATCCTCACTGAGTCGCTCCACAGCCTGGAACCAGGCTCTAAACTCCTCCTTCGGTTCTAGAGTGTAGTTATCTGCAGCCACCTGGAGGAGCATGATCTCTTTCATTACTTTGTATTCCTAGGCCAAGAGAAGAACAGGATGCACACAGAGCCTGGGTGGGTTGAGCAGTGGGATAGGGGACCAGTCCTAGGTCTTTGCACATGTGGCAGCCTTCCTTCCCTGAAAATTCATCCAGTCTCAACCTGTTCTCAGAGGTGAGTATAAATAGCCCCTCCTCCTGCAGGAAGTTATCCCTGATGCCACTCCCCTGACTTCACTTACCAGATGGATGGGTCTTACACTTTTTCATTATCAAACTATTCCAGTAAATGTGTGATGGAGGGGATGCAGCCAAGAAATATTCTTCCCAGGGGCATCTCTGGTATCCACTCCCCTACACTTCCCTAATAGGAAGTGCCACAAATGCTCACCTTAGTTTTTTTCTTATGGTTGATCTCATCACCCTAGAAAGCAAATAGCCAAAGTCCATCAGAAAGAGCCCCTTGTTATTGCTTGTTCCTTATACCCATCCTTTCTCATGTTGTTCTTGTGCCAGAACACATTAGAAGACTGTCCATAGACAGATAACAGGACTGGGATATAAGCCAGGCTCTGGGGTCCAGAGAGAGGACGACATGGGGTAGACAGTCAAGCACCTTATAGCACAACCCTCTCTGATGACGGAAGGGGAGGCTGAAACCTCTGGGGGGAGGGGGCTGTTAGGCTATGTAAGTGCTTGCCGATGTGGAGGTGCCTGACTTTGCTCTCCCCCCATAAGCAGCCTGAGAGGGAGAGGCTGAGGTCAACTCAGACAAACTTCATGCAGCTTTGCATTCAGACAGTCTTGGGCACCAGGACCAGTGTCATAAGTGCAAACTCCCTTCACTCATCACTGAGATGAGAAACTCTAGCTCACAGGGGTAGCTGTGAAGCTCTCATGAGGGGAGGTTTGCCAAGTACTGAGGTCTCAGGACTCATTACAGGGGTTCTCCACTCCCAAACCTCAGGATTCTGGGCCCTCCTACACAATCTAGAGGTTCACTCACCTTCAGATAGTCCTTCATTGCAGTGTCCAGCATCACCATGTCAGTGAGGAAAGTGCCAAGGAAGGGGACAACACCCTGTGTCATTGGGGTAGGGGTGGGATGAGTCCCTGCTCTCAGGTGCACACAAGGACCCTCCCTTGAAAATGCTTTAGCCTCCTGGTCCACCCCAGGTTCTCACATGGAGCAGCCTAGGATCCCTAGCAGCTGCCTCTCAATTCCCCCTTACCCTCACCCTCCAAGGATATCAGACTTCTCTTAATCACCACCAGGGCCTGCTTTTAGAAAATCAAATTGTATGTAGTCCTAGGCCCCTCCCCACCCACAAATCCATTCTGCATCCAGCTGGATAGACCCTCCTCCTAGTCACTTTAAAATAAGAGTTTTGGAAGCTGTGGCAACAAGAGGAGGAGCTGGAGTAGAAAGATCCACCTGTCTTGATCTGGAGGCTTCCAGCTGTCAGAGAGGAGCCCTTCTCCTCTCACTCTGGAGGCTCTATTCCCCAGGAACACTCACCTTCTTCTGCAGCCTTTTCTGGGCTCTCTGGAGGCTCATCATCAGGGTGGCCCATTTAGATGGCCGCTCCTGCAGGGTCAAGGACAAGTTCATTGAGACCATAATATCCTCAGTCCACTCCCCCCCCCCCTCCCCACCATCTTTGACTTGAGACCCTGGACATCTGACCCAAGTCAGCTGGTACCAATGCTACATTATCCTTAAGCATGCTGTGAGTGATTCTAGCACAATCTCAGCTCCAACATTCACTCCATGTGTGATCTTGAACTTGCAGCCTGGCCTTCCTGAGCTTGTTTTCTCATTGAGAAAAGTGAGAACACCACCTACGTCACATGGTCTTCTGAGGACTCAGTGTCATTATTGTTTCCCTCCATCCATCCCAACCCCACTACTGAGCAGAAGACTGTCCTCTGGGCTCTCAAGCTGTATACAGGTCCTCATCTGGACTAGCTGTTAATATGGAGAGACAGGGTGTCTATAGCATCTGGTTGAACAGCACCTTCTTGCTCCACGCCCAATGGAATCTTCACCCCAAACTGTAACCATATTCATACCAAAGGCTTCACCTCCCCAAGGAATGCTTCATGTCGTTCCCCTACACAGCAGTCTTTCTTCATCCACTCAGGACCCTGTTCCCTCAGGCCCCACCCTCTCTCTTCCCAAACCTCCTCCTCCCATGATACCTTCAGGAGCAGTTCCCTTCTCTGTGGGTTATCTTCAGTGCACAGCTTTTTAAATTTTTGAAAGCTCTTCCTGAATAGAGGAAAAAATGGCAGAAAAAATTATAGGAATAATGTGGCTTGAATGTAAGTCCCTCTTGTTTGAGTACTCCAAAAAGTCAAACTGCCAGTATTAGGGTTTTCTCTGGATTCCTCTGAGAACTAAGGTGTTTGTAGGACATGGAGGGAGCTCTCATGTGGGTCATCCAGTGCCACCATTTCCATATTAATTGAGCAACTCTGTTTCAGTCAGTTGTGGTTTCAATTGGGCAGAGAGTTTTGTTGCTGTAAAGTAAGCACTTGATAATATTTAATTTGGGTCAACTCAGTGCGTGATATTTAAGAAAAATTATTTCTATAGCTGGAGTCAGGGTGGACTATTCTCCAGGGTGGGTTATAGACCTGTACACCAGCCCAGGTTCTATTCCCAGGGTTTGCTGCCCCCCAGGAGGGTCCCAGTTACGGAGGGGGAAAAGATGTGCATATGGGAAATCCCTCATCCACCCTGATCCTTCTATGGAGAGAGGCATACTCACCTGGAAACTTTCTCCCATGTCTTCTTCAGATGGTAAATTGAGGCACTCTGCAGAGCAGAGAGGATGGCATGCAGTGAAGAGTAGTTCCGCATGATTTGACAGGCCTGGGGAGGGAAGAGAATGAGTGGCCATGTGGGTAGGAGGAGTCCTATTTGCTCTAAAGTATCAGCCTCCCTCAGTTTAAATCTTCCCTCCAAGATGACAGATATCCAGGTGCCTGCAGAAGGGCACATATAAGACCCAAAGAGTAACACTGCTGGGGAGAGGGAAGATTTTAGCTCATTCCAAGGAAGGAGCCAGGTAGGAACTGAGCGTTCCACCATTGGGACATGCAAGTAAAGGTCAGCATGTCCCTGGAGGGAAGAGCCTAGGGACTGTGCAGACCCTAGGGCTTAGACTAGGGACTCCAACCCTGAGAATTGATAAAGGAAATATCATTTTCCAAGGCTCAGAAGAGTGACTCATCTTGGCCTCCCATAAAATACCTTGGCCACCTTTATCCAGTGCTCCACCACCATGGCCCTGTCCTGGGCTATCATTCTTGGGTTTCCAAGGCAGGTGGTGATGACACAGTTGACCACACTGTTAAATTGGGTGACGGTAGCACACACTGTGGGTGCCAGGTGCTCATTACCAGGCTTATTCCGCTTGGACCAGATGGAGCCCAGGCACTGATGAGGCAGCACCTTCTTGAACAGCTCCTAGAGAATGGGGTGGGGGGGGGGAGGGGTGTTCAGCCAGCCATTTCACATTCAGGATTAATGTCCTAGGTAGGAGGTTACCAGGTCAGAGCTTTAGTTCCTGAAGCTGAGAATGTGGCCTGAGCCTGATTGGAATCCCTGGATTTCATTCCATTCTATTTTCACTGAGGGAGTCAAGTACAGGAAGACCTAGGAGTGAATACTGGCAGGGAAGGAAGGAGAGAATTTGGACCCTGGTCATCCTTGCTAACCCCAGCCTCTAGATGACAGTTCAATGTCACTCCTCACAAGGGGGCATTTTCCACTCCACCTGTTTTTCCCTTTGGTCCTACTCTCCTTTCGATGCACATTCCCCCATGACAGTTACAACCACAGGTTTCTCTGTTTCCCCTTGTAGTTATGTACATGTCAGGTGCCTAATAAGTGCACAGGGTGTTAAGCCTCCAAGGAAGATGGGTGGGTGACCCATGGACTTGGCTGCACCCAGTGAGCTGTCTTCCTCCACCTGAAGGACCAGGGCCTACCCATTTTTCTAGCTGTTCTAAGCTCAGTTAATCTACACAGTAACTCTGCATCAATTCTTATCAGTGCCTATCTCTACAGTTTGCAGCTGGACAGTGAAAGCTTGATTTAAGGACCTTGGCAGGGTAACATGGTTGATAAGTGGTCGAGCTGAAATTTGGACCCGGACTATAGTAGTCCACATCAGGGAAAGGCAGGTCTGGGTTAGCTGACGGCAAAAATGTAGAAAGTGCCCTGCCCTGTCCTGCCCTGAGAGCCCAGCTTCTTACCGCATCTATGTACGTTAGCTGCTCTGCCACCAGCTTGGGAGGGAAGTCCATGAGGCTGGGCTTCTCCTCATTCAGCTGGTTCTTTGGGGTTACATGCCAGTGGCAGGAAGGCTCTGGCGCTGGAGTTGGCTCTGTCTCTATTTTTAGAGCTGGAGTTAAAATTCTAAGTAAAGCTGATGATTGAGCTGATTGTAGCTGTGGACCTGGCACATATGCTGAAGAAGATGTTAACACTTGTTCCAGTTCTGGAACAGCTGATGGAGGTGATGCTGGCTCTGACACTTGAGATGATGGTTGAAACATAACTGGTGCTGTCTCTAGTTCCATAGTAGACCCCTTTTCTGGCTCTGCAACTGGAAGGAGCCCTGGGGCTGGCACTGGATCAGGATAAAGAGAAAGGTTCATCCACATAACTGACTTTCCAGGTGCCTTCCCAAAAACAGGACAGGTACCATTGCTTTCAAAATAATACTCAGCCCATGAACCCCACCCCAGTTAGCCTTCCCAGATTTTAATCCCCTTTACCATCTGACTCTGCCTCAGTGGGCTCCAGAGTTTCCTGATGCACCAGGATAAGGGCGGTGTGGTTCTTCAGGTCCCAGTCATGCAGCTTCATATCCACATAGGCTGTCTTTACTTTGAAACTGGTAAAATTCAGAGACTGCCAGGTATCCTGCAATTTCTGGTCAGGCCATGTACTCAAGATGGGAGAGAGGGTGCTGGGAAGAGTCATGTGTGGAGAAGCATCAGAGGCCTGGCCTTTTATTCCACACTGTACTCCCACAGCATCATTATCTCTTTATGGATCCCAGAGGATGGCCCAGCCCACTTCCAACCCCGCCTTTGCAGTGGAAGGCCTAGTCATCCAGAACACCTGTGTGAGTCTGTTTTTTTCACTGATACTCTTCTCACCACGGCCTTGGGCATAGTCAACGCCATCCTCAGTACAGACCAGTAATAGGGCTTACGTTTGAGGCCGATTTATGAGCAGTCTTCTCACTACACCTTCTGCTCTTGGCCCTAGTTGCTGTGGTTAGCAGAGGTAGATATGGAGAGAAGCAGGCAGAGCCAGATGGAACAGTGGAAGGGATGGGTCTCTTAGGCACCAACTGAACCCGGACTGTGCTCTGCTTCCCAGAAGTTTTGGGGCCCCATCCACAGCTCTCTTTGACTCATTTGCTTCTTCACAGGAAGCCCCCAAACATAAGCCCTCCTATGGAAATCAAGAGATCTGTGAGTTCCATGGTTCTGAAAGTCCTCCTCCAGCCACAACCCCTATAGTCTCTTATGCTGCTCTGTGGATGCAGGAGGCCCTCCTTCTGAACCTGAAGACCACTCATGTTTACTTGGTCTTGTAGTCTGTCATAATGGTCAAATAAGGGACAATCCTTTCATACCCAGAGGACGCCATGAAAATGTCACATATAATGAACCAAGGACATGAGTGGCTATGATGTGTACAGTGATTGCCTACCCTCTGACTAGAATTGACACCAAGGCATTGTGTCTACTTTATTCACTGAATTATCTTAGTGACTAGAAAAGTGCCTGCATTACTAGGTGATTAACATATATTGTTGATTGAATTAACCCAACCAGTACTTTTCAGATAACTGTGTGGGCCATGGGTGCCTCTGCCTGTCCCCCAGCAAGCCCTAGTCTGGCCATATAAAGGAAAAATACCAAGCCCAGCTAGATAGAATCTCAGAAGTCCTCTGCAAACAGGACAACTTCTGCTTTCCATGTGCTTTTCTAAATTCAGAAGTGCCACAGGCCTGTGAGGGTTGAGGTTGAGAGCTTCTTCACTGGAGAGAGAGAGAGAACTATTAAACCTAAAGATACTCAGCATGTCCAGCAGCCCTTTCTACAGAGCCAGGCACCAGATAAGCCAGTGCCATGTTTTCTCCCATAATTTCCTACAGTTAACACTGTGTGGTTCATCCTCTTACCACCCCACTTCCAGAAGAGGAAAGTGAAGCTCATAGAGGTGCAGTAACATTCCCAAGCTACACAAGTAGTAAATGGGAGGCTCACCCCTGTGCTGTGTATGGGGCAGGCACTCACCTTTTGAACTGCTGTCCCAGGACTAATTGGGCCATGGGGAACACCTGGTATATGCAGAAAATGGTTGTGATGTTTGAGGTGTTTCTATCCCGGAAAGGTGATTGTAGCAGGGACTGTAAACAATTTTCCATTGTGCCTTCCTTGAGCTTCAGCATTGTACAGGCCTCATCCAGGGACAGGGTTGATTCCTTTAACACCAGGTAGACAAGGAGGGGCATGTAGTCAGCTTCAATGCCATGAACTACCAGGAAGATCAGGGTCTGGTTCTCAGACCAGAGACCCCCATCCCTTTGGGAACTTGTGAAAGAGAAGGGACTTGAGTGCCCACACAGAATAAGGTTCTAGGCTTAAAATTGCAATTGGTTTTAGGGGGGAAATGATAAACCATTGGTAACTTCCAGGCATTCTCTTAGATGAGCAACAATAGCACTTCTTTTAATAGCCTATATTAAGAGCATTATGCCAGTGAGTCATCAGCAAACACCCCTACTGTAGATATGAGAAAACAGAGGGTTAGAATTTCAAATGCTGCTCAAGATCATATAGGTTAGTCCTGAGAATTGTCAAAAGCATGGGCTGCATTTCCTCTAAACTAATGAGGCTTGGTCTGTTCCTGATAGGGAGAAAGTTTCTGGGGGAAACCACCTTCTTCAGCAGGCCCCAGGGAGCCAGTCAATTGTAGTCTGGGTTCCGGGCTTACCCTGATCATCTCTGGGTCCCGAGAAAGGACATGAATCTGGACCTGTTCTCACCCTATACCAGCACTTGATGTTGTTGCTGGACTGATGCACCTGCTGCTTGTCAAGGGAGATGGAGTTTAATCCTTAGAGCAGCTCATCAAAGATTTCCTGGGTGAAACTCTTAAAAGACAGAGGCAGGTATCTCAGCCAGGAGGCATCAAAGTCCTTCCACCCAATTTGTGCTTCCATGTTATGGCAGATCTAGCAACCTAAAACATTATTTTAGGTAGGACACTTAAGATATTCCCTGCACCACTGTTGAAATGAAAACAGAATTGAATCCTGTCAAGTTCCAACAGACTTGAAAGGCTGAAACAGTGGCACACAACCTCCTTTATGGAATATTATGAAGACATATAAGAACACAGCTCATGACTTGGTGGGCCTACAATAATTTAATGTGTTCTGAGAGACAGGACATTACAGAAACATATACAATGGCTTCATCCCACTTTTAATTTTGTGTTAAATCACCCTGTTTTGTGTGATGATATGTAAGGGCTTGGAGAAGTTCTGCAAGGACAGTGGAGTTGAGTGCTACCCAGGATATCTGGGGCAAGTAGGTAAAATAATAAAACAGCAGTAAAATGCAAAGATACTCATGGCCTCATGAAAAGTAAAAAAATAAATAAATAAAAATGATTAATTAAAAACACTAAATATGTTCTCTATCAAAATATAAAAAATAAAATACATACACAATACATGCATTCTCTACCATTCCAACATATGTAAAGAGTGTCCTCCTACCTTATCACATAGCTGGTGGCAGAGGTTTGGATATTCAGATTATTTTGTGGTTGGGCCTGTAGGACGCTCATGTGGAAATACGATGTAAGGGCCTCAGGTTTGGCCCCATATTTATGTGCAGGCCCTGGGTGTGAAAAACCCTCTTCCCATTCTTACCTCAGAGCAGCGCTGATTCTTGGTATCCTTCTGCACCTGACACTTATCTAGGGCACTGCAGTAGTTGAAGCCATGGACCAGCTCCTCAAAGATATCCTGGGTGAAGCTCTGTAAGTACAGTGCCCCGTAGTCGGGCCAAGAGACCTTAGGGTCCTCCCTGGACATTGCCACAAGGGGACATCCCCATTCGAAATTGTGTTATCTACAGTACAGGCTAAGAGGGGAAGCTGTAAAGACACCCAGCAAGGAGGAAACCAGAAGAAATTCTAGGGCTGGTAATTAACATACAGGTAGTTGAACTTGGTCCCCAGAAATCATCTTCTCCTGCCTGCCAAGACCTGGGGTATGAACATGAGAGATGTGCTAGGCTTTCAACACCTGACATCTTGCTTCTGCTCATGAAGGGCATAGCCCTCGTCCTCTGTCCCCTCCCCTCTCTCTCTCTCTCTCACACACACACACACACACACACAATGAGGGGCAAGAGGTGTGGGCCTGCTCTGGGCAGGATCAGAGTTGTGGCATGCTCTCCAGTGGGCTGCCCTCAGCTGCCTTGTGTTACCTGTGAGCGCCTCCTGCCAAATGACCAACAGCTTCGGAGATGAGGGCTGAGCTGATGTCTACAGTGACATAAAGGTTTCTCACTCTGGGCTTTCTTAAGCCCACATATCCTGAAAGTGGGGATACAGTAACAGAACATTTTGTTCTCTAGAGTGACTCTGGGTAAGTGAGCTGGAAAGCAAGCCATCTCTAGAATGTGGGCACCTGGTTACCAGAGTTCTAAGTTCTGTTGAAGCCTATCACCAAGGAAGTGAAGTCACTTTTTGAAGATTCCAGTACCTGGGGCCCTTCTTTAAATGAGACCTATCTAGAACCCCTTATTGGTAGTTGACTGCTTATCTTTCTCCTCCAATATCATCTCCTTAACTGTAAACAATGAGTCAAAAGTGCCATAGCCACAACTCCCTGGAAATGCAAGTAGGGTCCTAATTTTGAGGATACAGAACTGAATTCAGCTTTTTTTCTTTGTTTGTTTTACCAGTTATATGTCCTAACTCAATGTGTCTCTCAAGTATTCCATAGTTTCCTAACGTGCATGTTGGGATCAGGCTAGAATATACTTCCTAGGAGCCTCATCGGGTGTAAATGGATAAGATTTATAATATGTGTGGGCTGTTATCCAGTGTATCTGAGGCCCAAAATTAAGTATGGAAGAATTAAAAAAAGGGGTGGGATGTGGCATGGAGTACTATTCAAAAGAGACATCAGTGTAGTAATGGAACAGTCACTCTTCCTCTTGGCCTTATTTTAATACGGGTTCCATGATGGGATGGAATGGTAGTAAAACCAATTGTTTCCTGTTGTATTTAGAATGAGACTCAGTTGTCTCATTTCAATCTATGAGGGGGCAGCTTTCACAATGTCTCCCCATGCTGACTTGTGGTATATTGTTTTGTAACTGCTAAGTGGCTAGCGACTGGTTTCTGACCAATAGGATACAGCCAATGTGATGGAAAGTCATGTCTAAGTTTCAATTTCAAATAGTCTTTCACTTCCTGGTTACTTCCTCTCATGTACCATTTCTCCCCTTTTTCCCTTTACCTTTTTCTTTATCCCTGAACCAAAAATCAAGTAGTGTTTTGAGCTGCCATTATATAGAGGCCCACATGGCAGAGAACTGAGGCAGTGTCCAGGCTGAAAGACACATAGGAACCCAGGCTCTGAGTCCAAATGGCATCCTGAATCATATGAGTCAACTTGGGAGAAAATCTTCTTCCAATCTAGCCTCAGTTGAGGCCACAGCTGCAGCTTCTGACATACCCTGAGGCTGGGGAACCAAGTTAATATGTGCCTGGTTTCCTCATCCACAAAAAAATTGTGAGGTATTAAATATATGTGTTTTACAGTGCAAGGTATTGGGACAATGCAGTAACAGAAGAGCAACAGATAACTTTCTACCAGGCCTCAGCACTTCTCCCTGCCCCTTCTCCCTCCCCTTTGCTCTCCTTCTAGTTTCCCTCCAGCCACACTGGCTGCCATTTTCACCTCCTCTGGACAAACTGGCTTCTGTTAGTGAGTGTCTGAAGCAGTGGTAGCTTCTTCCTGACACACTGCACGATGACTTGTTCAAGTCTAGTTCCCTTTTGTCATTCTGTTCTCAGCAATGTCATCCCCAGTGAGGCCTTTCATACCTTCCTACCCAATGACTCTCCAGCCTTCATTCATAGCACACATCATTTGCTCTTTTCTTTCACATGCCTTTGCTTTTGTGCTATGGCATATCTCTAGACTGTGAGTTCCTGGAAAGCAGGTAGCTCTTGGTATTTTCAGCTTCACACATGGGCCCAACAAGGTACCTGGCATCAGGTTAAAAGCTTAGTGCATAGTTAATAAATAAATGACAAGGTCTTAGAGCCCATCTCCCCTTTTAACCACATACACTGAAGAGAGAAATGCTGCTAACAGTTTCAAGTTGTTTCTGGGCAGGAGGACAACCACAATGGCCTGTACATGACTTTTCATGCTCCAGTTCCTCCAGCAGAACACCTTAGGTATCATGGAAGAAGACTTCTTGAATTCTGTTCTCCAGCTCTAGCATTATAGCCCCAAGCAGGCATACCACCAAAAAAAGGGATACCTTTATTTGGGTATCCTCAAGGCAGTGGCTTTCCAGAGTCACGTGGGCAAAAGAACAGGACCTTCAGCTTCCAAAACAAAGGATTTCAGATGCCTCCTTTTAGTCTTTTTTCTGTCCACTCCCATGGTGTCCTCTTTACTAACACATCACCCTCACCTCAGCCAGAAGAGTGATTCTGCACCCACCATTGTATATCCAATTAGGACCCTGAAGGTTCAGTGCAGACTGGTCTTGTCCATGGACCCCAGATGCAGTGTACAGTGCTCTGGCATTTTCCCAGAGAATATAAACAAAGACAAACAGGTGCATAAAAAGGTGCCTGATGTAGCTAACCATCAGAAAGATGCAAACCAAGGTCACATTGATATATCACATCACATCAATTGGAATAGCTATCATAAAAAAGACAAGAGATAAATGCTAGTGAAGATGTGGAGAAAAGGGGACTTTTGTCCACTATTGGGGGGATAGAAAGTTGGTACACTCACTATGGAAAATAGTATGGAGATTTCTCAAAAAATTAAAAATAGAACATAATCTAGCAATTCCACTTCTGGGAACATATCCATAGCAAACAAAACAATATGTCCAAGAAATCTCTGCATCTCCATGTTCAGAAGGCATTATTTTCAACAGTCAAGACACAGAAAAGTTTTTGAAGTTTGAAGCCAAAGGACTTTGAGTCTGGGAGGAAAAGAGACGAAACTGCTACCAGGGAGACACCGGGACAACCTGAGGGGCCATAGGTGGGTGATTGTGAACTGGGAGAGATACAATGGGCCACGTTGGCACAGAGGGAAGGGATCCCCTTCTGTGGAGAGACAAAGGGAAGAGAAAGAGAGTCTGGGGAAGCTTAAGGCTGTATGTGGACAAGAGATAAACCTCCGATTGGGACAGAGAGGGATCCCATCTCTAACTGTGGGACTTTCTCCAGACTGGAGCTGGCTGCCCTGTTCACACACCTGGGGAGGAGGGGAGCCAACCCCAGGCTTGGTGGCTAGGTCAGAGCGCTGTCTGCAGTAGGAGAAAGCGGTCCCCTTCCTGAAGGGCTGCAGGATAAGACAAAACCAGCTGGGACCACATATTGGGTGGCATGGAGAGACACTTGCCCGGTATCAGGGTGCACAGAGAGGGGGGTTTGAATCCTAGCCAAGCACTGGGGCACGGGAGTTAGTGGAGTGAGGCAGACTGCGTCCTCTGCACCCGTAGCACAGTGAGAACAGCTTGAACAGAGTGATTTGGGACACCAGGTCTGTGGAGAAGAGACTGCGGGGTGGTCGTCATTTTTCTTCCCACCACCAGCAACGTGGGGCCTCAGGGATCAGTTCACAGAGTCCACAGTGGAAGTGGGACCCATCTACACCAAACCACACTCCTCTGTGCCAGGTAACTGTATCTCCTGGAGTGGGATAGACACTGAGGAACCAGACAGCCCCCTTCTCCAGACCAGCACTGCTGCATTGCCTGGATTAATTCTCAGACAATTCTTGTTATTTATATTCTTCCTTCCTTTTCTCCTTCAAATCTCTTCCCTCCTCTAGTCTGGTTACTCTGTTTGTTGGTTTGTTTAAGCAGACATTTTTAATCCATTCTCTTGATATATGTTCTACACCTACTTCTTTACTTTCCTTTCTCTCTCTGGAATAATCAAGCCCTTTAGTTTCTCTGTCTGGGTAACTTCATCTTTGTTTCTTTTTCCACACCTCCTTCTTTATTCTCAATAAGATACTAGCAAATCGAATTCAATAGCACATAAAAAGAATTATTCACCATGATCAAGTGGGATTCATTCCTGGGATGCAGGGCTGGTTCAATATTCACAAATCAATCAATGTGATACATCACATTAATACAAGAAAAGATAAGAACCATATGATCCTGTCAATAGATGCAGAAAAAGCATTTGACAAAATACAGCATCCTTTCTTGATTAAAACCCTCAAGAAAGTCGGGATAGGAGGAATATACTTCGACATCATAAAAGCCATTTATAAAAAGCCCACGGCTAATATCATCTTCAATGGGGAAATACTGAGAGTATTCCCCCTGAGACCAGGAACACGCCAGGGGTATTCACTCTCACCACTGTTGTTTAACATAGTGTTGGAAGTCCTAGCATCAGCATTCAGACAACAAAAGGAAATCAAAGGCATCAAAATTGGCAAAGATGAAGTCAAACTTTCACTTTTTGCAGATGACATGATATTATACATGGAAAACCTGATAGGCTCCACCAAAACTCTGCAAAATTGATATACGAATTCAGCAAAGTCGCAGGATACAAAATTAATGTACAGAAATCAGTTGCATTCTTATACACTAATAATGAAGCAACAGAAAAACAAATAAAGAAACTGATCCCATTCACAACTGCACCAGGAAGCATAAAATACCTAGGAATAAACCTAACCAAAGATGTAAAAGATGTTTTCAGATGTATGCTGAAAACTATAGAAAGCTTATGAAGGAAAGTGAAGACACAAACAGAAAAACATCCCGTGCTCATGAACTGGAAGAATAAATATTGTTAAAATGCCAATACTACCCAAAGTGATCTACACATTCAATGCAATCCCAATCAAAATTGCACCAGCATTCTTCTTGAAGCTAGAACAAACAATCCTAAAATTTGTATGGAACCACCAAAGACTCCAAATAGCCAAAGTAATATTGAAGAAGAAAACCAAAATGGGAGGCATCACAATCCCAGACTTTAGCCTTTACTACAAAGCTGTAATCATCAAGACAGCATGGTATTGGCACAAAAACAGACACATAGACGAATGGAATAGAATGGAGACTCCAGAATTGGACCCACAAAAGTATGGCCAACTAATCTTTGACAAAGCAGGAAAGAATATCCAATGGAAAAAAGTCTCTTTTAACAAATGGTGCTGGGAGAACTGGACAGCAACATGCAGAAAGATGAAACTAGACCACTTTCTTACACCATTCACAAAAGTACACTCAAAATAGATAAAGGACCTGAATGTGAGACAGAAAACCATCAAAACCCTAGAGGAGAAAGCAGGAAAAAACCTCTCTGACCTCAGCCGCAGCAATTTCTTACTAGGCACATCTCCAGAAGCAAGGGAACTAAAAGCAAAAATGAACTATTGGGACTTCATGAAGATAAATAGCTTCTGCATTGCAAAGGAAACAATCAACAAAACTAAAGGGCAACTGATGGAGTGGGAGAAGATATTTGCAAATGACATATCGGATAAAGGGCTAGTGTCCAAAATCTATAAAGAACTCACCAAACTCCACACCTGAAAAACAATCAGGTGAAGAAATGAACAGAAGACATGGATAGACATTTTTCCAAAGAAAGCATCCCAATGTCCAATAGACACATGAAATGATGCTCGACATCACTCCTCATCAGGGAAATACAAATAAAAACCACACTGAGATACCACTTCATGCTGGTCAGAGGGGCTAAAATGACCAAATCAGGAGACTATAGATGCTGGTGAGGATGTAGAGAAACGGGAACCCTCTTGCACTGTTGATTGGAATGCCAACTGGTGCAGCTTCCCTGGAAAACAGCGTGGAGGTTCCTCAAAAAATTAAAAATAGACTTACCCTATGACCCAGCAATAGCACTGCTAGGAATTTACCCAAGGGATACAGGAGTGCTGGGGCACATGTACCTCAATGTTTATAGCAGAACTTTAAACAATAACTAAATTATGGGAAGAGCCTAAATGCCCATGAACTGATGAATGGATAAAGAAGATGTGGTTTTTGTATACAGTGGAATACTACTTGACAATGAAAAAGAATGAAATCTGGCCACTTGCAACAACATAGATGGAACTGGAGGGTATTATACTAAGTGAAATAAGTCAGTCAAAGACAGATACCATATAATTTCACTCATATGTGGATATTGAGAAACTTATCAGAAGACCATGGGGGAGGGGAAAGGGGAAAACGTTACAGAGAGGGAGGGAGGAAAACCATAAGAAACTCTTAAATACTGAGAACAAACTGAGGGTTGATGGTGGGTGGGGGGTAGGGGAAAGTGGGTGATGGCATTGAAGAAAGCACTTCTTGGGATGAGCACTGGGTGTTGTATGGAAACCAATTTGACAATAAATTATATTAAAAAATAAAGAAGCAAAAAAAGCAAAGCAGAAAGAAACCCACAAAAAACAGATTTTTAAATACAAAAAACAGAGGGGAGGTTGGTGGGAGGATGGGTGAAGTTGATAAAGGGATCAAGAGGTCCAGATTTCCAGTTACAAAATAAATAAATCACAGACATGAAAAGTATAGCACAGGCAAGATAGTCAATAAGATAGTCGCAACGTTGTTTGGTGACAGATGGTGACTACACTTATCGTGGTGATCACCAAGTATATAATTATACAGATTTGTTGAACCTGAAACTAATATAACACTGTATGCTCATTATACCACAATGTATAGTGAATATCACACTAAAACAATCTTAGTTTACTCACTGTTATTTTTAATTGATTGAATCTTTTACCGCTCTGTTAATATAGGTTATGCAAATGATTGATTTTTTTAATGTTTTTTAAAATTTATTTTTGAGTGAGAGAACATGAGTGGGATAAGGGCAGAGAGAGTTGGGGGGGGGGGTACAGAGGTTCTAAAGTGGGCTCCTCACTGACAGCAACAAGCCCAATGCAGGGCTCTAACTCATGAACCATGAGATCATGACCTGAGCTAAAGTTGTATGCTCAACTGACTGAGCCATCCAGGCACCACCGGATTGATTTTTTAATACACGTGATCATGTACTGACTACAGATCTACAGCTTCTCCTATTTTAAGTTTTGTTTAGGTGTTGTTATTTCTACCAAGACAACCTCTCTGACTTTTATAATTCCTATCAAAACACATCCAGATACATTTTTAATTCCATCAATGTTTAGTTAATTATAACATTTGACTATTTACCATTTGATTATTCTGTTTTGTGAAGATTATCATAACTAATAATATGCACCAGGTAGGTTCTAAGTATATATTATTGGAAAATAAAATGTGTCAAAACATTGTATTATTTTGAATTATAGAAACCTAATTTGATTCAGCTCTTTAGGAACACGGTGTCTACCTAACAGGCGCTACAACCTTAGAATCATCCCACTCCTTGTATGAAATAGAAAGGATTTGCTTAGAACTACTTACAAGTAACAGTCAGATGGAAGCCATCTAGTGCCTCTGGTCATTCAGGTGGGAACAGAAAGCAGGGATTCCACTCAAATTTCTGCTTTCAAAGCAAGACTTTTATTATTTCTGTGGCTGGATAAAGAAATAGAAAAGAGAGGCTATGGAAAGTGAACAAAAGCCCAGTTTGTGTGACAATAACATCCTCTTCTCCTCTTCAACTTCTGGTAGTTTCCACCTTTCCATTATCTCTTAATCTATACAGAGAAAGATTTCTTTTCAGGCAGCCGTTCAGAAAATTACAAGGCAATGTTCCCAATGTCTACTGAAGCCAGGAGTGACCAGATGAAATTCAGGTCAATTTTTTGTGGTCAGAAGCATGTTGTGGGACTTTGGGGAGGCTGCTCAAACAGAAATGACACAGCTGGGAGGGCCTGCTTTGCTCTCCTTCTACTCTCCTGCCTGATGTCTGAAATGAAGACAGGGTGGTTGGTCCAGCCTGAAGCTCCAACTGCCATCCTCGTCCATGGACAGCCCTGATGATAGGGACCACATGCTAAGATGTTGGAGCAAAAAGACAGATAATGTAAGAACTGCCATAGTGGGAATTTCAAGATTAAGTTGCATAACCTTCCTTTAGGATTTTGTTGTTGTTGTTGTTTCCTAATGAAAAAGGAGTATCTCTCTCCTATGTGACCTTGGACAGGAGAGGTCACTTCTCTGGGACATATTCCCTTGTGCATAGTGGCAGAGATAAGAGTGAAGGCAGATTGGATAATTCTCATATCTGATACTTTTACATGGCCAACATCTATGTTATTTTCTAATAGAAAGAGAAAGAATGTCATTGGACGAGGAGGGGGCAAGGGCACTGAGACTTACTTCATGACCAAAGGGATGGATATGCTGTCTATGCATGCACAACATGCCTAATCTCTCCTCAGAAGGGCACCTGGCTTTTGTTGTCTACCAGTCTTGAAATGAGGCCTTGTTGACTAGTGGCTTGTCCCTTAATGCACCCCTGTGATAATAAGCATTCTGCACCTATGCTTACCTGAGCAGCGCCCCACACTGACACCCCATTCAGTACTAATTGAGCATGAAAACTTACCCTGGCTGATCACTTGCTTATGCTGTTCCACATCTTAAATCCTGATGTACAATTGGGAAATTGTGGCCCAGAAAGAAGTAGGTACTGACTCATCCCACAGGAGGTTATCTGAAGATTAGGCCAAGCTCCAGCTTCCTTGGTCAAGTCTCAACCCTTCCCTTCAGGTTTATTTTAGAAATGAGAGGCCCTAAGATCCTAGGAACCCTGCCCACTGCCTCCCCACATGGGGTTATTTTCATCCCTGCATCCTCACATGTACACATGCACAAGAGCTCATATTGACTTCTCAAGTGAGGACCATGAAGGTACAATCAAGGAAGAGTAGAAACCAGGTAAGTGACATAAGGCAGAGGATAAAGAGCATGAAAGCAGCTCTTCCATGGAACAGGGGTATCCATTCTCCTGGCTTCATGCTTGGGAGCTCAAAAATGGGGAGGGGATCCCTACACTTCTAGATTTCTACCTAGTTCAGGGCTGTCCCTGGCCCAGCCTGAAGAAGTCAGGACTGGGGTCTTGTCTTCCACATCTGTGGATACCTAGAGCTAAGATGAGACCATCTTGCCTTGGGTAGACCGGGTTTATGGTAAAAAGTTCAGTGTCCTCCTATATAAAGTAACTTCCTTCCTATTGGTGACTGTAAGGATTTCATATGCTCATAAAGTTCCTAATGGCCTTGGATCTCCAGTGATGACCCACTGTGCACTGAGAACCTGAGAAAATGATTTACACTCCCTGGCGATCCTTTAGAACTGACAGAGGCTTCAGGGATTGTGTGGATAAGAGCTTGGGATAAAGAAGAATATGCCACAGTACTGTGCACTCATACCAGTGTCTAAGGACAAGATCAGTGCTTGTTGTACCCTCAGAGTTCTCATCTGGAAGTAAGTTAGGATGTCTCACAAGTAAAGAGGGCATTGTGGGGGTGGATAGGAATCAGAGAGCAAGGGAGGTTCTTGATATCCCTCTCACAGCCCTGGAAGTTTTCAGGTCCTGCTCCTTTACCCTAGGGGTCTGAAGAGTCTCTGTTATGCAGACACTCAAATAAAGATGCCTGTTTTTGGTTGCGTTTCTGCCTGGGATGCAGTGCTGGTGCTGACCTCCAGAAGGAAGGCAGGCTCATGTCTTTTATGTCCACTGAGTTTTGGGGCAGTTTTTTTCCTTTATTGTTTTCTGGGTTTTTGTTGTTGTTCAGTTTTGTGGAGATATATAACATACAACATTCTATAAGTTATTAATGCTATGTGATATATTTGAAAGGTGCTAAGGTAGTAAATCCTAAAATATAACAAAGGAAAATGTATATATTTATTTTTGGTGGTGGATGTTAACTAAAGTTATTGTGGTAGCCATTACACAATATGTATATGCCAAGTCATTATGTTATACACCTTAAACTTCTAGAGCCCACTGTGCCTTTAGGCAGAGGTCTTTTTGGCTGTCTCTCCCCACCCCCTGCCTCAGAAACAACTTGCATCTCCCTTTATCAGCAGTGTTCACCTCCACTATTTGAGTTTGTTAAAAGTAGAAAGAGGGGCACAAGATCTTCCCATATGTTCATTCAACAACTCTGTGCCAAACCCTCACCCTGTGCCAGGAATCCTAGTGGGCCTAAGTGAGGGGTTGAAAGTAACCCAGTTGTCCCTGCTTGCCAGGAGGTCACAGTCTGAAGTGGAGATAGATAAGAGCACAAAAGCAAAGATATATGAAGGAAAAGAGAAAGTGGTGTAGTGCAAACACTGCAGGGTGCAATGAAGGAGGGTTGGGGAGGGCAGTCTTAAAGTGTCACTAGGAGAATCTTGCTAGAACCAGAATGACAAGGGGGAGCCACCCTGAAGAAGTCTAGGAGCAGTGTGTCAGAGAGAAGCCACAATGGGTGCTGAGACTCACAGCCAGAAGTTGGTTTGACCAAAGGAGTGTAGAAAGTTGGCCAGAGAGGCTGAAAGTTGGCCAGGAGAGAACCTGGCAGGAGAGAGGAGGGAAAGGAAAGCATGGCAGGACCTCATTCTGGGCCTGGTAGGCTGTTATAGTCTCCTTTCTGACTACATTGCCCCCAAAACATTGCATTTTAAGACTACATATATTTTAATAACTCACAATTTGTGTGGACCAGTGATCTAGGTATGGCTTAGCTCAGTGTCTCTGCCTCGATGTAGCTCATAGGCTGGTGCTTCAGCCTCAGCTGAGGCTCCACTGGTGGAGGATTTGTTCTCATTATCACTCAAGGGATATAGGATGAAGTTTGGACAGACAGTCCAAGTTCCTTTCTGTCTGTTGGCCTTGGCACTCTGTTGGTTCCCTCCTATGTGGGCCTCTACACAGAGCAGCTCCAAACATTGGGTTTGATTCCCCAACTTGAGGGAAATGACGGAGAGATAGTGATAAAAACATAGATAGAGATGAAGAGGAAGAACACATGGGAGGGAGTAAGAAGGAAGTGAGATAATTTTTTGTAATTAAAATTTAGAATGACCTCCCATCACTCTGGCTGTATTTTGTTAATCAGAAGCCTATTTCTTTTTTTTTTTAATTTTTTTTCAACGTTTTTTTATTTATTTTTGGGACAGAGAGAGACAGAGCATGAACGGGGGAGGGGCAGAGAGAGAGGGAGACACAGAATAGGAAACAGGCTCCAGGCTCCGAGCCATCAGCCCAGAGCCCGACGCGGGGCTCGAACTCACGGACCGCGAGATCGTGACCTGGCTGAAGTCGGACGCTTAACCGACTGCGCCACCCAGGCGCCCCTCAGAAGCCTATTTCTAAACACTCAAGGGATGTGTATACCATGGGTGGGGATCACTGAAAGCCATTGTGGAGGCAGCTCACCTTATAGGCTAAGATGATATGCGTGGGTCTCATCCTAAGTATAACAGGAAACAATTCAACAGGTTTATGCCAGAGGATGACAATATCTGAATTTGCATTATTTAAAACCCCTCATGGTGCTCATTTGAAAAATGAGCCAAGTGGGAATTTATCCCAATGTCACATTGCTATAACCAAGGACTGTTTTGAGTAATAGTACAAACCCTTCTTGTAATTCTTCAATGGCTCAGTTTGTGCCTTAATACACGTGGCACCATCCCACAGGTGTTCTAGATATTACTTCAGATACACCTGATGAGGTCCCTAGAAAGTAAACTCTAGCCTGATCCCCACTGTGCAAGCTTGGACACTTAGAAAGGACCTAAGAAACACAGAGATTTTCCCAGGAAACAGAACTGGTAAGAAAAAGGTCTGAATGCAGCTCTGTCTCCTCAAAGTTAGGACCCTCATTAGATTTTCAGAAAGCTGTGAAAGGGATGATTAGGCTAATTTTGAATGGTCAAGGTGTTAACATGGGGGAGGAGGGTGAGTCGTCAACAGCCCACAGGTGAATTTGAAGGAAGGTGATTGAAGGAAGGGGCATTGGTAATGGCATCTTTAAAAAGTGACCCTACTACCTTTCATAGACACCTTACTTGAGTGGAAACACTGAGAAAAGCAAGACGCTGCAATGTCTTATCCCTAGTTTCAGAGGATCTGGGCTCAGGGAATCCCTGAGGGAGAATCTTTTTTTCACTGTAGACCTTGGTTCAGCCATCATCCCTGATGCCTCTAGGCATTTGGAAGGAAGCACCAAAAGGTAACACAGAATATTAGCCCAAGACAGAATTGTGATCTCAGGCCAGAACAGAATTGTGATCTCATCTGAGCTTCCCCACACCTCTTTCCCCACATCACATATGCCTGTTGAGGAGAGAGAAGGCAGGCCATGAGAGGAGGGAACTTCCTGGACAGGAGGAAGCGGTTAGGTATTGGAAGCCTGCTGCATTTGTCATTCATAGTCATAGCTGGTGCATGAGAAGGTGAGTTCCTCTACCCATACATTAATCATGAACCCTAGAGGTTTCATCTTGTTCCCTCCCTGACTAGAGATTTTTGTGGATGCACGATTGTGCCTGAACTGGGGAACAGATTTTCTCTTGGGGGTATCCCCACAGTGGTATAGTCCAGACATGTCCTTGATTCCTGGCCCAGCTACCATGCACCGTCTTTGCAGACTTTACTAGGAGAGCACTGAGGTGCTACCTGATAGGTTCCACTAGTATATCTCCTTAGAGATAGGTCAACAACACTATCAGAGCTGGTCTGTGGTGAAAAAAAAGCAGAATGGCTTTGACACACAGGATTCCAAGATGATTGGGGCAGGATCAGAGCTCAGATTCAAATCTGGAGACTTTCCTGGGACTCTCCCAGGGCTTTCCCACTGAGCATCTCACACGCCCACTGCCAAAGCAATCTGGACCTCCCCAAGTAAACCACCAGCTGTGTGTGTGGTAGAGTAGAAATACATTTTTCACATATTTGTTGCAAAAGTAGGAAAAATTATGTTATCTTTGTGTTTTGTTACTGTTTCCATTGTTTTAATTGCCCACCAAAGTATCCAGGCCATCAAATGTCCTTGCAGGCTTTGTCCAAGTCTTACAAATTCTCACACATGATATGATATTTTATATAAAATAGAAGGTTAGGATAATTGTATTTTATACATTTATCTACAACTCATCATCTCACAGAACAAATCAAATCATTGTAGGCCCACCAGGTCAGGAGCTATGGTCTTACTCATTTTCATAATATCCTTCAAGGGAGTTCATTTGCCAGTGATTCAGCATTTCAGTGTTCTTGGACCTTGACACAATTCAGTTCTGCTGCCATTTCAGCAGTGCTGCAGGGTCCATCTTCACAGTGTCCTAACAGACTGTATTAGTTTGCTAACTTAAAACCACAGATTGAGTGGAAGGCCTCTGATGCCTGCTGGCTAGATTCTAGGCTATGTTTTTTGCAGAGCTCCACTCAGGACACTGTCAAGGAGCTAGACAATGTGTTTAACTACTCCATCTCCCTAGACAAGAGGCACTTGCATCAGGACACCAACAATGGCCAACAGTGGTATGAGTAACTCAACACAGAGTGGTCCCCACACCCAGGGACCCAAGATTACTGAGATGGACCCAGAATGAAAACTCAAAACTAAGAAATTGTAGGGCCTTCGAGGAATGTGGATTCTGTGTATCATTCCAAACCATTTCAGGAGTTGATAAAGATGCAGTCATTTAGTAGGAATATCATGCAGCTTATTCTTTGGAAATGTCTCAGTTCTGACCTGCATTATCTTGAGCAGCCATTTAAAATCCCTACGCCTCTGTTTCTCAATTTCTAAGGTGAAGTTTGTTGATAACTCACTGGAATACTTCACTTAATACAGGGAGTGCTATGGTTTTCAGCAAAAAATGCCTTGAAGGTACCAATTTTTTATCATTCCCCCAAAATAAAAATGTAGTTTCAGAGCCTAGAACCTTTCCTGGCATAGGCACTCAGATCCCTCCTCTTGCACAAGTTCATGAGGTGATGGGAGTTTATGGTCTGAGCTCCAAAGATCTTTCCAGTGGCTCTTGGTGAAACCACTGACCATATTTTCCTCATGTCTACCTGTTGTGAAAAGGAGTCAACCCTGTGCCTAAATGAGGCATGATGTGGACATTACAGGCAGGCACAGTGGTGTTTGAATACCTGGTTCCAATTTAACCATGCAGAAACATCTCCTACATCACCACATTCCTGGACCCCTGTCATTACTCCAACACCATCTAACATATCCTGGACCATCTATTTAACAGGTGAGTGTGTGGTTCCGAGATAGAAATACAGTGAGTCTTCTGCTTACTGTGGTTCTGGGAAATGTCACTGCACCTCTCTGAGTTTCACTTCCTTCTTTTGAAAAGTGAGGTGGGAAGAGAATGAACATCATAGGGTTAGTGTAAGAAATCATGGGATAAGTCATAAGGGGTCCTTACCTGGCTCCTGGATATGCAGAAGGGTCTTCTTCATGTTTATTATTTATTTCTCCCCAATGAAGAAGCTCTGTTTCACCCCTTGGTGTCCTGTGGCTTTTCTGAAATCAGAAAAGTACATGGAGAGACACCTGTTTTCCCATTTGCAAAGAAGTTTTTAGATTCCATCCAGCTAGTACTGGATCTTGACCTTGTGTGGTCATTAGGCATCTCTGGGATAGGAAAAGGAATGCCAGCCCACTGAGATATCTAGGAAGGTTGTGGTTTGGGCTCATTTTTTACATAATATATATAAAACAACTACTACATGCAGGCACTTCCACAGACATTCAAACAATTCAATAAATAGAGCAGACTCCATTTCTAGTCTGAAAGTCAGTCCAATTCTAGTCTGAAAGTCAGTCACGATATACATCATAAGCAGTCATGACCATCGTGTATTAGATGTGATGCCTCCATGGCCTTCTCTAGATATGAGTGCATCTTCCCATCTTCAAACTGGGATGGCGAAACATAGGACCAACTAAAAAGGGACTGCTCTTTCAACTTAGAAAGATGACCTAATGTCTCCACAAGACACAGTGGAATGGTATATGGTCTGTGCTTGGGGAGTAACTGGCAGTACTCTGATCTAACATGTTTAATTACCATGGTGGCTGAGATCTTAGGGATGCTGCTGCATGAGCAAGTAAGTCAGCTGTTAATGGGGTCCTTGGCCCCTGGGAAGCAGAGGGGAGGCTTAGTTGAGTCAGGCCCTGACAGACCCTGACAGACCCGTCCTTTCCATAGCCCCGTCTTGCTCTGCCTGCTCCTCTCCATATCCACTTCTCCTCACTACCACAACTGTGACCCAGAATAGTAGGTGTGGTGAGCAGCCCTCTCACAAATAGGCCTCAAACTTCAATCCTGATGCTCATTTGCATACAGGATGTGGTACGTTATGCCCAGGCCCTTCAGGAGATGACTGTCAGTGGGAAGACAAGACTCAAATAGGATCAACATTAGACCCGCTCCATGACTAGGACTTTCATGTCAAGGACTCCCACAAAGTGGTTGGGAATGGGGTTGAGGACATCTTTTGGTCCCCAGACACAAAGTAGAGGGCTGTGGAAGTATGGTGTGAAATGAAAATACAAGCCTCAGACTCTACACATGACTCCCCCCTAGCACCATCTCTCCCTTCTTGGGTACCTGGTCACATCAGCACTTCCAGGATGACTGGTGACTCCTGCCACTGTCCTTGGTTAAAACTAAAGGTGGCATATTCACAAGTCAATCTGACTTGCTTAGATCTGAAGTACCATGACTCCCTCTTCATGGTACAATTGGACCACCTAGTGCCTATTGAGACAAACCAACCGCGTAGGGGGAATGGCAGTCTGGTAAAACTATGTATTGTGTAGTTCATGTGCTGGGTCTTGTTTAAAAGAAAGTGAGATTTTTTTTCCCTGTTGTTGGAAAGACACATGGAAAGTCAGTTATATGTTAGAACCTTCCTCTTTGTCCTGCTCCAGTGCCAGATCCAGAGTAACAGCAAGCTGCAGAGCTAGAACAAGGGCTGACTCTGAATTTAGAGCTTGCTCCAGCTCTATTTCTACTACCAGCCCTAGTGCTTGAGCCAGAATTTACACCATCAAATATTCCAGTGCTGGTGCAAAAACAAATATCTCCAGGATGAATGCCTGGTACTGAGTATCAGTATCAGCTATAGTCAAAATTCCATCTCTGCCTCCTAAAAATAGAATCAGCTCTAACCCCAGAGGCCTCCTGGCCCTGGTTTGTGTCCAGAAAGAACTGACCAATTAAGGAGAAGCCTGACTTCATGGCCTTCCCTCCCCAGCTGGTGGCAGAGCAGTTAAGGATGCGCTGAACAGCTAGGTTCTCAGGGAGAGGCAGAGAAGGCCTTCCTTCTGCCATCAGCTATCCCAGATATGCCTGGCTTTAATCTGCATTCTGATGAACTGGGTTCAGATCCCAGCTCCACCACTGGCCCTTTATATGACGAACGTAACTTTCTTAACCTCCAAGCCTTTGCTGTCTACTTCTATCAGTAAAGATGGAAACTAATAGCATCTGTTGTACAGAGTGGCTGTGAAGATTAAATGAGGTAGAACACATAGAAATCCAGGCAGGACCTGTCCCAACTGGTGGCCACCCATCTGCCCAGTAGGCTCAGCAGCCTTACTACTTCTTAGATACCTGATATACACATAATTACAAGGAAGTACAGGCCATGGTTCTAGCTGTCACAGGGGAATGTGTAGACCAATAAAGAGTGCAGAGGGTGATCAGATTGGGTGAAAGATGCCCCCTTGGGAAGAGTCAACATGAGCCACCTTCTTTGGTCTTGGAGTTAGTGAAGATGGGGTGAGTGCAAATGCCTTCTTCTTTCCCCACCAGTATTGGGTCCTGGGTCATCCCATGCTGTGTGCCCTCAGTGGACAGAGAAAAAAAAACTAGGACTTCCACAGGACTTAGGCAATGTCCTCAACTCCCTGAGGATCCAAAGTTCCAATTATGACCAGAGACCCGTGTCAGGGACAGTTGATGACCACAGCTGCTGAGCTGTGCTATGGCTGCACCAGATGACATTCTTCTTGCTCTAGGAGCTTTTTAAAAAGGTCATGCCCAGTCATTTTCCCCAGAGCAACAAGCTTGTCCATGAGTACCTGACACCCACTGTCTGGGCCACTCACAGCCATTTCTAAAGTGTGACCAACTGCGTCATCACCACCAGCTTTGAGGACCTAAGATGACAGTCCAGGCCAGTGGATCATTGGATCCAGGTGGCCCAGGAAAATAATTTAAGGCTTAGTGGAGTCCCTCCATAGAGTTGTGGGAACTTCCCCTTCACACTTCCGTTCTCAGGATTGAAGTCTATGGTTTGAGCTCCTACAGTACCTCATCACTTCCTACCAGGGCACACTGACCTTGACTCACATGTCCTAGTGGTGGGATGCTCACTTCCTACCTAGCTCCTTTCTTAGGTCGAACTAAAATTCTCCTCCCTAGAAGTATTACTCTTTGGGCCCTAAATGTGCACTTCTAGGCTCCCTGACCATTTGGCTCATTCAGGAGCAGAGATTTAAACTGACAGGACTAAAGTTAGAGCAACTAGGGCTTCAGCACCCCATCTGGAAGCCCATTCTCTTCCCTCCTGAGGAGTGTCAAATCCTGCATAACTCTTTACTGCATGCCATTCTCTCTTCTCTGCAGAGTGGTGTAACTCATGGGTGTAAGTTTTCAGGTGTGGAGGCCTTTCCCCAAGGAAGACCAGTGTTAATTAGGGATCTTCCATATGTCTGCTATTGGCACCTCAGTCAGCTGGGACCTCCTGGGAGACAACAAACTCTTGGAACAGTACCTGGGCTAGTAGGCAGGGTCTCTACATCTCCATGGGTCCTTAGCTCACCACTTCTGCTTCATAAATCAGTTTCATTAAATGTCACCTTGGGTTAGGCCAACTGGAGATTTTCAAGTGTTTACAGCAACAGAACTCCATGCCCAGTTGGAACACAAACTGGTCAAAACTGAGATTCTCAATAGAAATTCGAATACAGGCCCCAGGTGGCCACCATGACAGCTCCCTCCCCAGGCCCATGGAGACTTCCATTCTCAGAAGAAGCCAGTGGGAAATAAATAAATTTAAATTCTCCATATTATTATTAAATTTGGCCTTCTTTCTTTCTCCTCCTCTCCCAGGGAGAATTGCCAAAAACTTCAGGAGCTGTATATCCAAGACTATTCACTGAGCAGGGAACTGATGATCAAGGTAGACTGGAGGATGGAGATCTGGAGAGAGAGGAGGGCTGAGAGGGAAGGGGGACTGGGCAGGATGTGGTTTGTTCATTTATCACTTAACATTTCTTTGAAAAATTAGGCTTTCTGGGTTAATAGGAAGATGGATGTTTGGCCTATGGACAGGTGGGGTCAGTCTGTGGGCAGAAAACACTGGTCATGGAATATAATGGTGGTGGATGGGCTGTTCAGGGTGGGGGGATGCTGAGATGGCAGAATTAGTAAGTGTGTGGCTTCCATGCAACTATATCCTGCTGGCACTTACCTTCCTCTAAACCACTAGGTGGTTGGGGTATCTGGGGTTACCTTTCTTCCTTAAACCAGCCCAATCTGTCCATAGGAAGTCAGGTCCCTGCTCATCCTTCTGTCTTCACCACATCTCCAGTGGAGGGCACCATGCTTGCCCTAGGATTGGGCACTTCAGGGGAATACCGTGTGCCAGGTGGACAAACAGTGTACCAGAATACCTGGACTAGGGACAGATGTGAGTGCATTCTGCAACTCCTCACTGTGCCTCTATAACCATCATTTCTCATCTACCACAGTCAGGTTTCTCACCTGAGTGCCTAGTTGGCAAAGACGTATCCTCCAAATGTCTTATGAAAACTGTCTGGAGAACTGATAGGTTCTTTCTTAGTGGACCTTTCCTGCATGGACATCAGAAGCATTATGTAAATGAGGAAGCAATTGTCCTCTCACCTCCTACCCTGTTAATCAGAGATGGCACCTCTGATTGAGTGAAGAAAAAATTCTGTGCATGGGGATGTTTTGAGGGGCTCCTTATGGAGGTGAAGCCTTTAGCATACCTTGGTCCCAGCCTGGGTGTCAGAGACTCCAGTGGAGTTGGGACAGGGAGGTGTTAAACAAACAGGTTCCTAAGACACCCCATCACCTCAATCAGTGGCTTGGCTTAGGACAGGATGCAAGTCAGTGGTGGGGTTGGGGGTGGGATGAAGGTTGCTGGCTCATGGCCTATAACTGGGAAAGGCAAGTGGCTTTTCCTCCGTAGGCCCCTGAGCAAGTCACTGCCCTTCACTGGGCCTCTGTCTCATCTGGGAAATTGAGGGATGATGATTCTATGGCAAAGGCCTCATGGAGTGTAAGGTTCAAGGAAGCAATATGTGGAGATTTCTGCTCTGCTCCAACTGGAGGTGTAAATACCAGAACACTAATGACAGAAACATGACACTGAGTCCTTAGGGAACTCTGTGATATAGGTGTAGTTCTTCTCAGACCCTCCAGATAAGGAAGCATGTCAGGGAAGCAAATCTGCTGACCCAAAGTTAACAAAGTGAATGTTGGAACTGGGATTAATTGAGACTCAGACCATACTGGAGGACTGAGTAGCACTGGGACCAGCTGACTTGGATCAGATGTCCAGGGTTTAAGGTCAGGGGTGTAGGGGGGAAATGGGGTAATGGTGGCTTCAATGAACTTGTCTTTAACCCTGGCAGGAAAGGCTCTTCACATTTGCTGCCCAGGTGGTAAACCCCCAGACAGCCTGGAGAGGCAGCAGCAGCAGGTGAGTGTGCTTGTAAAGAGGGGCTCCAGGGTCACAGAGTAGGGGGTTCTCCCTACCAGCTGAAGGCCTCCAAATAAACAGAGGAGGGGGCTGGACAATGGAGGACACTCTGGAAATGGGTGAGCCTATGAGCTGATCAAAGAGGACCAGGATTTTGAAGTTTGGGAACCAAGAACCCCTATACTGATCCCTGAGCCCTCAGTACTTGGCAAACCTCCCCTCATGAAAGGCCACCTTTATGAGCTGGAATTTCATGACCATCTTAGGGATGAGAGAGGGAAAGTCCCTGTGAAACACTGGTCCTCATTCCTCAGGATGCTGAAGCAGCAGAATTTCTGACTGCAAAGCTGTAGGAGGTTTTGACTGAGCAGGGGTTAGCCTCTCCACTCAGATGGTGCCCATCTGGGGAGAGTGAAGTCAGGACTCTCCTCCTCTAGATGCCCACAAGTAGTGGAGCAGTCCTCAGTAGTGGAGCATGAGGCCTCAGCCTTCCTCTCTGTCATCAGAAAGGGCTGGGCTACTAGGTGCCTGAGCCTGCCCCAGTGTTTTGACTTCTTTTGAGCCCAGAGCCCGGCTTAGGGCCAACTTCTGTTTTCTGTGTGTTTGACCCCTTTATGGGACCTGACCTTAGTGCAATATGATGACCAGTGGGCACAAGGGGGTAGTAATTGCTGGGGGCAAGGATGGAAAGTGTCTTTCTGGTCGACTCTGGCTGTCCGTCTCCCAGGGGAATGAGATCAACCTTCAGAAAAGGAACAGAGGTGAGCAATTGTACTCACTGTGGGAGTGGGTAAGGCAGTGGAAATAAGAAATGACCTTGGGCAGCACACTCTCTGCCTCCACCCCCTTCCTCTTACATTTACTTGGAGAATTTGAGGACAGAGAAGTGGGAAACCCATCCACTTTGTGGGTGGGGGTAGGGCAATGGCATTAAGGAAAACTTCCTGGAGGAGGGACTCTTTATAATGCATCTATGAGGACAGGCAAGACCTGCATGTGATTCAAGGAAATGAGGGTTCTAGTGTATGCAAAGACCCAAGACTGGTTCCTTGCCCTACTCCTCACCTCCCACAAGTCTCCTGCAGCATCCCCTGCCCAGGCCCTCTCTGCATCCTGTCCTTCCCTCTGGCATCCCAGGAATACAAAATAATGATGGAGATCTTGCTGCTCCAAGTAGCTGCAAATCCTTACAACTTTGAGCCAGAGGAACAATCCAGGGTCTGGTTCAGGGATATGAAGTGGCTCAGCACTCCCAAGGCAGAAACAAATGAAGTGCTGTTGGCTGACTGAGCACTCAGAACAGGACATGGAGCACAGAGTGAAGGGGGCTTAAAAAGGGGGATGGTGATTTTATGGCAGCCACCAGGTCCTGAACACAAAGCCCAGTACCAGTAACCAGCCACTCTACTGAGACCAAGTAAAGCCTTTTCCTCAGCAACGGGGTACACCTGGGACATTCAGCGTTCCTTGGGACTCTTACTTCCATTCTGATAAGAAGGACTTTGTGAGCCTTGTTTTGTTTCCCCTGAAGGCCACTAGGAAGGGGCTGACACCCTCTCCCACCACCAGTCCCTCTCACTCAGCCCTCTTCCCCAGTGCCTATTAACCTATTGGGAGGGGGAATATTTTTTTTGTTGTTACAAATAGTAAATAGGTTTGAATATTATATAAAATCCTGTTCCTGTTACAACTTGGGGGTTGCGGTTTGGTTCTTTCATTTCCTGTGCTCTTTTAAATGACAGACAGATTATCACATTCCTCCCTGAATTAAGAGCCCTTTCAGAGTCATCAGCTTATTGTATGGGGGAGAATAGAGAATGGCTAGCCCCCCTCCCTGGAAACTGAAGGAGATCCCCAAGCACCCCTTTTTCAGAAATTATATTTATTTCAGTATCAGAAAGGAGCATAGACAGCTTTTTGGAACTGATGGGATTGAGAGATTCAAGATACTTTCACAGATATAGCAACAGCCATTGATATTTGACTGTCTTTAACACTTGGCAGGACCATGTCTTAGGCCAGGAGAATTGCTGTCTTTATACCTTTGTGGGGAGAAAGAGGAACACTTTTAGCTTGTCTTGACATTTCTTTTGACCAAATATTAGGAACTTGTACTTTTCTAGTTCAATCTCTCGAAATTCATTAGCTCTAAGGGTAATGTAAAAGAGCTTAAGATGGGAGTGGCTTAGTGGTTCAGTCAGTTAAGGTTCCCACTTTGACTCAGGTCATGATTTTATGGTTAGTGAGTTCAAGCCCTGCATTAGGCTCTGCACTGATATCCCAGAGCCTGGAGCCTGCTTTGGATTCTGTGTCTCCCTCTCTCTCTGCCCCTCTTCTGTTTGCTCTATCTCTCTCTCAAAGGTAAATAAGCATTTTTTAAAAATCTTTTTTTAATTTTTTTATGTTCATTTTTGAGAGAGAGAGAGACAGAGTGCAAGTGGGGGAGGGGCGGAGAGAGGGAGACAGAACCCAGAGCAGGCTCCAGGCTCTGAGCTGTCAGCACAGAGCCCGATGCGGGGCTGGAACCCATGAATCATGAGATCATGACCTGAGCTGAAGTCGGACGCTTAACCAATTGAGCCACCAAGGCACCCCTAAAAAAAATTTTTTTTTGAAAGCTCAAAATGTGCATATGGAAAGGACAAGCCCAAGAGAAGAATTTACAAATGGAATGAGGGCATGCAGGAATTTCCATCCTCAGGGCTCCTTTAGAGGCTCTGTGATCAACTTGAATCATCCTGGGATCCTTGTTTACAACCTCTGATTTCCTTTTCCTGCTTTCATCTCCAGGGGGAAAAGATTTGTGCAGCTTTTTTTTTTTTTTTTTAATTTTTTTTTCAACGTTTATTTATTTTTTGGAGGACAGAGAGAGACAGAGCATGAACGGGGAGGGGCAGAGAGAGAGGGAGACACAGAATCAGAAACAGGCTCCAGGCTCTGAGCCATCAGCCCAGAGCCTGACGCGGGGCTCGAACTCACGGACCGTGAGATCATGACCTGGCTGAAGTCGGACGCTTAACCGACTGCGCCACCCAGGCGCCCCATGATTTGTGCAGCTTTTAAGGCTACAGCTATACATCTTCTCTTGAGCATTACTGCTTTTTGTGAACTAGGATTTCCTTTACTTCCATATAAAATTTTTTAGTGCAAAAATTCCCTAGAAGGCCCCCAGCCTCTCAATCATGTCTCCACCTCCCTGGATAGTCCTGACTAATCAAGTGAGATCTGGTTTGTGAGGATAATAGATCACCATCTTGGCTGGTGAGGACCCGCACTCTCATTTGCTGTCCAAGGAGTCTCTGGGGCCATGTGGTTTGGAGTTCCATGGTCTAAGACAGTCACCAGGTGCACACTCAGTCATGTCATTAATGGCTTATCCTAAACAGGCAACGAGGCTTGAGCCCACAAAGCTTGGTGTCCTTGGGTATCTGTGTTCTTTTCCATTTTTATGTTTTGGCTATGTCATGGAGTGTCAAACTTTCTTGTTGGTAGCTCTGAGACATGAGGTGACGTCAGGTGGTGTGGAGGGGTCCAGCAGGAAAATGCCATCAAACTGATAGTCTGTAGTCATGCATGGGCACAACCTTGCCAATTGTTCTTCATTGTGGATGGTAAACAACACTGCTCTGAGCTCACCCTGAGTACCCAACCCATGATTAGAAGCTAAAGAATTACCAGCTGGCATTTTGAACATCATCCTCCGAGAAACACACTGCAAGAGCAAGTGACAGAGAAATTGGAATTTATGATTTATCCTTTCCTTTGTAATGGCTGCAAGTGTCATCAAGACTCACAGAAGGCTCGGGGCGCCTGGGTGGCTCAGTCGGTTAAGCATCCGACTTCAGCCAGGTCACGATCTCGTGGTCGGTGAGTTCGAGCCCCGCGTCGGGCTCTGGGCTGATGGCTCAGAGCCTGGAGCCTGTTTCCGATTCTGTGTCTCCCTCTCTCTCTGCCCCTCCCCCGTTCATGCTCTGTCTCTCTCTGTCCCAAAAATAAATAAACGTTGAAAAAAAAATTAAAAAAAAAAAAACAACGAAAAAAGAAAAGACTCACAGAAGGCTAGATTCTGTGAAGGAGACTTTTTCAGAATAGCCAGCAACTGAGTATAAATCCTGGGTCTTAGCAGCACAGGTCCTTCCTGATATAGCAAAATCATTCACAAAATGACTGATGAAGGAAAGTTAGTAAGCCAGTATGTCTCCTTCAAAGAGAAAGAGAAGTGCCAGATCTCAGGGCTACTAGAAGGCCAGGAGGAAGGCACTGGTGTCTCAAGGCATACTCCTGCAGGACTGTGAGGCTCCTGAGACCTGATCAAGTGTGTAGTAACATTTAATAAATCCTTAACTTCTTATATGGTAGAGAAGGAACACTTTATTGCATCTTTGGGCATCCCCTGGGCAAAATTACAGTGAGAATCACCCAGAAAAGACCCATGTTTGCAGCAAGGGTCACATATCACTCAAACTGTTTTGTTCTGTTTTGGCATTCTTCTGCTCCAAAAGTTTCAATTATGTTTTTTTGTTTGCTCATTGTTGAACTTCTCATTTTATTTTTTCACTTTCTTCCTTGTTTTCTTAAATTGTTGTGAGCTGCTTCTGAATGATTATTTTGCTCCTTTTAAAGAGTACCAGAGCAGTTCAGTTTCATTTTGTGTACTCCACCTTTTGGTCCACCTTAGAGACAACCAACTGATGCAACTAGTCCAACTGATCCAAGGGTCTCTTTGTACCCTCTGGAGATGCATCACTGAGTAGAGAATTTCTGTTCAATAGGTTCAACTCAATACATTCCACCTAATTCAGCTGCATGTTACTTCCACAATCATCTCAAACCCTTAATGTCCATTTCTTCAGAGTTTTTCTAGACTTCTCTTTATGAACTGGAAAAAGAATGCAGTTATTTTGGCGTGTAGCACAATTCTTCATGGGTTACACTGATTATCTCATGGTTTTGGACTTGCTGGTAGTTGAGTCTGCCTCAGGTGAGTTTTGGTATAGAATCCAACAAGGCTGGTGGGTACTTGTCCGATCAAGATCAGCAGTGTCTTGCAAGGCAGCTATCTCAGGGGAGACCATTACAGGATCCTCAGGAAATCAGAGTTAACCTCCTCAGACAGGGGTTGGAGGGATTCTTCTACTGACAGAGCAGACTCTGCACAATTGTGGAGCTGAATATACCAGCTCAATCAAAAGCTGCCCTCATGTCCCATACTGATTTTCTGATCCCCATCCCATCTAAACCAATGTAATTTCATTCACTGATATGTGATGGGAATTCAATGTGTGTTGTATTTTATTCAGTGGCATAGATGAGACTCTGTGTGAAGTTTTCAAAAAGCTAAGCTCTGGAAATACAGGATTTACTTAAAGAAACATATAGAAATTTCAGCTCAATTATGGGGTAATTGAGCTGGGAATTTGACCCCCCTGAGTTAATTTGTTTCTTTCTACATTTAAATTAAGTGCAGTTTGAAGCGAGATATTAATTTCATTACATGTGTTTGTCAAAACTGATCTAAAATATTAAATACATGGTTGCCAAGAACCTTGCCTATTATGAATAATTGATTAGAAATACCTAATAGTTAAATGGTGGAGATATAAGGGCATCCTGGGTTTACCTCACCCCTCAAAAATAGCTGTATTGAGGTCAGATTACTTGGAACACCTAGGAAATAAATCTACAGAGCAGCAGAAGGATCTCTAAAGTTGGAGGGAGACAGCTTGGCTGATACGAGGTGATATATATAAATTGGGGGAGAGAAAACAGCAGAGCTTCAGAGGGGAGGGAACCACTTCTGTGGAGAGACAAAAGGGAGAGAAAGAGAGAGGGGTTGAGAAAGTGGGGATTGAATTAGCACAAGAGGAAAACTCCTCTGGACCATGGACTGGGGAGCAAGAAGCACTGAGTGTCCCAGTTCTTTTTTGCAAACAGCTTTGGAGCTCAAACCCTGAGGTTGTGGAAGCATGCAACTTTCTCTGGAGTGGAGCCATGGTATGCACTCCTGCAAAGGAGGGAACTGGCTGTAGAGTGCATAGCATGTTGTAGCAACCTCTGGAGCACACTGGAATACTCTTGGAAGAGGGTTTACTGCCTCCCCAAGGACAAAAGACCCTGTAGGTGACAGCCAAAGGCCTTCATCAGCAGGGTGGAGAGACTCTGCTCTGGAGGAGGGGAGAAGAACCACACCATAGTGTGTCCTTTAAGACTTTGGATTTTGAATCCCAACCATGTGCCAGAGAAAATACGTGAGTTTTGGTATAAGTGAGCTGGCTTCCCTCGCTAATCTGAAAGGTCTGCCTGAACAGTAGGGATTGGGATTCCTCAGTCCAAAGACTATAGATTGGGGTGACACCACTTTCTCCTCAATACCAATATTGTGAGATTTCTGAGAGCAACACAGCAGCCCCCAGTGGAGGCAAAACCCACTTACACCAAACCCTGCCCCTCTTTGCCTAGAAACTGCTTATTTACTGGGGAAAGATTGACACTGGGCCAACACAGCCAACTTCTCCTTCAGACCCACACAGCCACCCCCTCCCCAAGGCATCAACAGAAAACTATTGTTTTTTCCTTTTTATTTCTTTTGTCTTTTTCCTTTTAGAATCAGGCTCATAGTTTCTGATTTGTTTTTTGTCATATCCTTTTATCTTCTTCTCTTTTGTTTTTTGATCAGGCTTTTTATTATTTTCTTTTCTATTTTCTTCTGTTATTTTTTTCTTTATTTTTTTTAACCTTTCTTTTTCCTTGGACTCGGCCTTATACTTTTTTGATTCTCTTTTTATGGGCTAATGCTCCTCCCCCCTTTTGTCCAGGATCATATCAAGAAGAAAATCAAAACACAACTAGTTAAAGGTCCAACACTTCACCACTGCAAGCAAAGAGGAGCTCTGAAGAGTACTGACCAGTGGAAGGAGCAGCCAAACACAATAGCAAGGTGCACACAGCATACATCAGAAACACTTTCTGGAGTACCAGGCCCAAGACAGTGTATGACCCCTTTTTAATATAATAGTACTCTCAGGTGCAAGACACATAACAAGTTTTTAAAATACACAAAAGTCAGAAACAGCCCAAATGACAAATTGAGGAATTCTCCCAGAAAGAAAGGTCAAGAAGAAATCACAGTCAGCGACTTGGTCAAAAGAGATATAAACATATATCGGAAAAAGAATTTAGAACAACAGTCATTAAGACTACCGGCTGAGCTTGCAAAAAGCATAGAAGACAACAGAGAAACAATTACTGCAGAGATCAAAGACCTAAGAACCAGTCAGAATGATTTTTAAAATGCTATAACTGAGATTCAAAATAAACTAGCCACAGTGACAGTGAGAATGGAGGAGGAGAAGAGAGAATAGGTGAAATAGAAGATAAAACAATAAAAAATAATTAAGCTGAGAAAGAGGGAAGGGAAGTTACTAGATCATGAGGGAAGATGTAGAGAACTAAGTGATTCAATGAAATGAAACAATATCTGTATCATAAGAATCCCAGAAGAAGAGATAGAAAAGGGGCATTAGGTTTATTTGAACAAATTATAGCTAAAAAGCTTCCCTAATCTGGGGAAGGAAACAAGCTTCTATGTCCAAAAGGCACAGAGAAACCCCTTCAAAATAAAAACAGTTCAACACCATGACATATCATAGTGAAACTGGAAAAATACAAAGATAGAGAATTCTGAAAGCAGCTAGGGACAAACAGTCCTTAAACTCCAAGAGTGGACACATGAGGTTAGTAGCAGACCTGCCCACTGAAACTTGGCAGGCCAGAAAGGAGAGGCAGGAAATATTCAGTCTGTTGCATAGGAAAAATATGTAGCCAAGAATCCTTTATTCAGCAAGGTTGTCATTCAGAATAGGAGAGATAAAGACCTTCCCAAACAAAAACAAGGAATTCATGACCACGACACCAGCCCTACAAGAAATTATAAGGGGGAATCTCTAAGTGGAGGGGGGAAAAGCCATCAAAGATTACAAAGGACCAGAGAACATCACCAGAAACATCAAATCTACAAATAACAAAATGGCACTAAATTCATATCTTTCAATAAACACTCTGAATGTAAATGGACTAAATGCTCTAGTCAAAGACATAGGGTATCAGAATGGATGGAAAAAGAAGAAATGGATAAAAAAGAAAGATGAAGTAGTCATATTTATGTCAGACAAACTAGATATTAAAACAAAGACTGTAATAAGAGATGAAGAAGGGCATTATATCATAATTAAGGGGTCTATCCATCAAGAAGTTCTAACAATTGTAAATATTTATACCTCCAATGTGGAGGACAATACATAAATCAATTAATCACAAACATAAAGAAACTCATTGATAATAATACCATAATGGTAGGAGACTTTAATTCCCCATTTATAGCAATGGACAGGTCATTTAAGGACAAAATCAACAAGGAAATAATGGCTTTGAATGACACACTGGACCTGATGGATGTCACAGATATATTCAGAACATTTCATCCAGAGCAGCAGAATTCTCATTCTTCTCAAGTGCATATGGAACATTCTCCAGAATACATAACATATTGGATCACAAATCAGCCCTCAATAGGAACAAAAAGATTGAGATCATACCATGCATATTTTCAGAGCAAAACATCATGAAACTTGAAATCAACAATAACAAAGTTTGGAAAGCCCTCAAATATATGAAGGTTAAAGAACATCCTACTAAAAATGAATGGGTCAACCAGGAAATTAAAAGAAAAATTAAAAAAAATACATGGAAGCAAATGAAAATGAAAACATGGCAGTCTAAACCCTTTGAGATACAGCAAAGGCAGTCGTAAGATGAAAGTACAATGCAATTCAGGCCTATCTCAAGAAGCAAGAAAGGTCCCCAGTATACAACCTAACCTTACATCTAAAGGAGCTAGCAAAGGAGCAGCAAATAAATCCCAAAGCCACCAGAAGAAGGGAAATAAATATTAGACAGAAATAAATGAAAAAGGAACAAACAAGCAAAAAATCACAGTAGAACACATCAGTTAAACTAAAAGCTGTTTTTTGTAAGAATAAACAAAAGTGATAAACCCACAACCAGACTTATCAAAAAGAAGAGAGTACCCAAATAGATAAAATCACAAATGAAAGAGGAGAGATCACAACCAACACTACAGAAATACAAACTATTATAAAAGAATACTATGAAAAATTATATTCCAAAAAAGTGGACAATCAGAAGAAATGGATAAATTCCTAGAAAGTCATGCACTACCAAAACTGAAACAGAAAGGAAAAGAAAAATTGGAGAGTGCCAATACCAGCAAATAAATTTAATCAGTTATCAAAAATCTCCCAACAAATAAGAGTCCTGGACCAGATGGCTTCCCAGGGGAATTCTACCAGACATTTAAAGAAGAGTTTATACTTATTCTCCTCAAACTATTCCAAAAAAAAAAAAAAAAAAAAAAAAGAAATGAAAGTTTCCAAACTCATTCTATGAGACCAGAATTACCTTGATTCCAATACCAATGAATCCACTAAAAAGGATAATTACAGGCCAATATCCCTGATAAACCTGGATGCAAAATTCTCAACAAGATACTAACAAATCAAATTCGACAGTACATCAAAAGAATTATTCACCATGATCAAGTCGGATTTATTCTTGGGCTTTAGGGCTTGTCAATATTCTCAAATCAATCAATGTGATACACCACATTAATAAATGAGAAGATAAGAGCCATATGTTACTCTCAATAGATGCAGAAAAAGCATTCGACAAAACACAGCATCCTTTCTTGATACAAATTCTCAATAAAGTAGGGATAAAAGGAACATACTTCAACATCAAGGCCATATATGAAAGGCCCACAGCTAATATCATCCTCAATGGTGAAAAACAGAGCTTTCCCCCTCGGGTCAGGAACACAACAGGGATGTCCACTTTCACCAATGTTGTTCAGCATAGTACTGGAAGCCCTATCCTCAGCAATCAGACAATAAAAAGAAGTAAAAGGCATATGGGTTGGTAAGGAAGAAGTCAAAATTTTCACTCTTCACAGATGACATGAGTCCCTACCTGGAAAGTCCAAAAGACTTAAAAAAAAAAACTCTGCTAGAACTGATACATGAATTCAGCAAAGTCACAGGATATAACATCAATGTACAGAAATGGGTTGCATTTCTATGCACCAATAATGAAGCAGCAGAAAGAGAAATGAAGGAATTGTTCCCATTTATAATTGCACCAAAACCCAGAAGATACCTAGGAATAAACCTTACAAAAGAGGCAAAACTATCTGTACATTGAAAACTATAGAAAGCTGATGAAAGAAACGGAAGAAGACACAAAGGAATGGAAAAACACTCCATGATCATGGATTGGAAGAAAAATATTGCTAAAATGTCTATACTACCCAAAGCAATCTACATATTCAATGCAATCCCTATCAAAATAACACCAGTATTCTTCACAGAATACTGTCGTAAAATTTGTATGGAATGAGAAAATACCCCGAATAGCCAAAGTAATGTTGATAAAGAAAACAAAGTTGGGGGCATCACAATTCTAGACTTTAAGCTGTTTACAAAGCTGTAATTATCAAGACAGTATGCTACTGGCACAAAAACAGACACACAGATCAATGGAACAGAATAGAGAGCCCAAAAATGGAACCACAAACATAAGACCAATTAATCTTTAACAGAACAGGAAAGGGTATAAAATGGAAAAAAAAAAAAAAAAACCCAACAGTCTCCTCAGCAAATGGTGCCGGGAAAAATGGACAGCGACATGCAGAAGAATAAAACTGGACAACTTTCTTACATCATACACAAGTATGAATTCAAAATGGATGAAAGATCTAAATTTGAGACAGAAAACATCAAAATCCTAAAATCCTACAAGAGAAAATAGGCAACAACTTCTCTGACTTGGGCTGCAGCAACTTCTTATTAAACATGTCTCAGGAGGCAAGGGAAACAAAAGTAAAAATGGACTATTGGGACCTCATCAAGATAAAAGTCTCCTGCACAGTGAAGGAAACAATCCACAAAACTAAAAGGCAACTGATGAAATGGGAGAAGATATTTGCAAATGGTAAATCAGATAAAGTGTTAGTATCCAAAATCTAAAAAGAACTTAAACTCAACACCCAAAAAACAAATAATCCAGTGAAGAAATGGGCAAAAGACATGAATAGACACTTTTCCAAAGAAGACATCCATATGGCTCACAGACACATGAAAAATGCTCAACATCACTCATCATCAGGGAAATGCAAATCAAAACCACAATGAGATACCACCTTATAATTGTCAGAATGGCTAAAATTGACCACACAGGAAACAATTCAGATGTTGACAAGGATGCAGACAAAGGGGAACCCTCTTATACTGTTGGTGGAAATGCAAACTGGTACAACCACTCTGGAAGATACTATGGAGATTCCTCAAAAAGTTAAAAATAAATCTACCCTTTGACCCAGCAATTGCACTAGTAGGTATTTACTCAAAGGATATAAAAATACAGATTCCAAGGGGCACATACACCTTAATGTTTATAGAAGCACTATCAAAAATAGCCAAATGATGGAAAGATCTCAAATGTCCATCGACTGATGAATGGATAAAGAAGATATATATATATCCAATGGAATATTACTCAGGTAACCAAAAGAATGAAATCTTGCCTTTTGCAACAATGTGGATGAAATTAAAGGTTATTATGCTAGGCGAAATACATCAGTTGGGGAAAGACCAGTATCATATGATTTCACTAATATGTGGAATTTAAGAAACAAAACAGATGAACATATGGGAAAGGAAGGAAAAAGAAGATAAAAATATAGAGGAAGGAAAACCATAAGAGACTCCTAAATACAGAAAACAAACTGAGGAATGCTAGAGGGGAAGTGTGGGGGTGGGTTAAATGGGTCATGGGCATTAAGGAGGGCACTTGTTGGGATGAGCATTCGGTGTTATACATAAGTGATAAATCACTAAATTCTACTCCTGAAACCAATAATCATAATTTAATAAAATCACTGGCAATGAAGTGAAAAAAAATTAGTGAAACTCTGCCTGCCCTGCCTCCAGCCATTCACCCCCAGGTGGCCTCCCATGCAGCCAGCCCCAGAAGTGTAGTTTCACTACCCAGGCCATATCCTGGGCCAGAGGGCACCCTGAAAAGTCTGAGGCTGCGACCTCAGTAGGCTCCACACCCTTCACCCTTGGGAGAGTACCTGCCAGTCCAGGAATTGCTTGTCTGGGCTCCTTTGTGGTGGAGGGCAGTGAAGAAGTGAGTGGCACCTTCGAGGCAGGCAGCCACAAGTCCCAACTCAGCCCCTTGTAGTCAGAGGAAGAGACCAGAACCCTCCCAGCCCTGGGGCAGCAGGAGGTGCAGGGGTAGGGCCCCTCCATGCCTGTTGAAACCCACCTAGCATGCATGTGGCCAGAGTGCTGGGGCAGCTGCCACAGAGGCCTAGGACCCAGAGTGGGGTGGCAAGCAGGCTGAGGACTGGCTGCACAGCCCCAAAGGCTGCTGCACCAAAGCCAGGAAGCCAGACATATCTTGGACTAGCTAGGGCCAAGCCTGGTCCCACTTCTGGGCTGCTGCCATGGCTTCCCCTGAACACCAGTCCCGGACCTCCTGGGATCGGGGCCCCTCCAGGCCACCTTGGCCCCTGCAGAGACTCCCTGAACTGGGCTGCTCTCCTAGGTCCAAGGCCAAGTAGAGTGGATGAAATTTCTTACAGGAATTGATTGATGGACTTATTTCTAACTTTGTGTACGGATCACTTGCTCATGTTTTCTTTACTTCTGTCATTCTGGAAGGATGAAAAGACTTTCCTCAGAGATGGAACAGTTGTGGAGAGATTACTTAGAAGGGATAGGACTGAAGTTGGAAGAGGCACATGCACATCTCCTAACCTGGCTCTTATGATCGAAAAGACTGGAGTATTTAAACATTTCTGGTAAAAAATAAAATATACACCAATGAATAATTTAACTCAGTGAAATAGAAGTTCCCACATCTCTTATCAGCTGTCTGTGGTTTCCCTTTAAGACCTATGAGTCTATGTTGCCATGTGCCTTGTATTTTTTGAAATCCTAACTTGCCTTGGTTTTGTATTCTTTGGAATTGTTCTTGATTTTTTTTCGTAGAAATTTATCTAGAATGGGAACTCTTTCCTCCCAGTATGCCAAGGGATTTTCTGAGATTTCCTAATTCTATTTTTTTCAACTGTCAGAACTATTTGCCTGATTTTTTGTTGTTTGTGGTTCTTTCTATAATTAATATTTATCTCATTTTCTACTTTTTAAAATTATAGTGTGTGATTAAATGTGGGATACTGATGAGGAGTATACATTTCTAGATAAATATTACATTCATTAAAGTACCAAACCACTCTGACAACAAATAACTATTTGTTTAATGGTTCTATTAGATAAAATGGAAACTGGTCAATGAGGGAAGGGTATCTTTAATGGTTTTAGAAACTATCCCAACCAAATATGTATTGGATTAAAATTTATTCAGAATTTATTTTTGACAAAGCTAAGTCTTTTGTAAGTCAGTGATATGGATGAGTGTAAAGGTTTTCTGTATTTGGGAAACTGAACCTGGACAAATTTATTTTTGGCATATTGCCTTTAGACAATGAACTGTGTTCAGTAGTTAATGACATAAATGGCATTCTAGAGCAGACAACTCAACAGGTAAAAACCTAAATCTTTCTAGAATCAAGTTAACATAACTAACACCTCACTTATTGTTGTCATCAGAATCACCATTTGCAAAAACAGGATGCAAATTAATATAAAGTTTAAAATGTATATGATTTCATTTCTCTGTTTTCTTGTCCTCTAGATCAGCATCCTAAAACCTTTTGGAGCAAGGAAGCTTACTTGTGATAATTTTTTCCAGCTTTACTGAGATTCAACTTACAAATAACATTTTTTAAGTTTAAGGTATGTAATATGATGATTTGATATATGTATATACTGTGAAATGATAACCACAGTAAGGTTACTTAACAAATCCACCACCTTTGTGTGTGTATTTATATTTATATATAAAAACATGTTCTTTATTCATTTATCCATTGATGTACACTTAGTGTTTTCCACAGTATTTTCCATACTGCTTTCCACAGTGCCTACACAAATTTATATTCCCACCAACAATTCACCTGGGTTCCCTTTTCTCCACATCTTCACCATTTGTTATCTCTTGTCTTGCTAATAATAGCCTTTAGTTAAATTCCTTTAGAGTATAAAGTATTTTTTTATGTTTGTTTATTTTGAGAGTGAGTGCATTCACATTCATGGGCAGAGAGAGAGAGCAGGCATGTCTGCGCGTGAGAGAATCCCAAGTAGGCTCCACCCTGTCAGCATAGAATCCTGTGCAGGGCTCAATATCACAAACTGTGAGAGCATGACCTGAGCTGAAATCAAGAGCTGGGCACTCAACCGACTGAGGCACCCAGGTGCTCCTTTTTATCGTAGTTTAAAAAGATACTGTTCCATTTATTATTTTTCCCTGTGGAGACTATTTGGACACACAGAAACAAAACATTTATGATATTCTATGACAAGTAGAACAGTATAATAAGAGCTGGCTGTAAGCCTGGTTTTCTTGCATATTTAACACTGGGGCCTGGGGAAATTACTGAACTTCTCTGTGCATTTCTTTCTTCCATTAACAAGGAAGCATAAAGATGAGCTCACTGGTTTAAACTTCCTATATCAGAAAGGGGTACTTTCAAGTCTTGTGGGGATGGGCATGAACCATGATTTTTTATCTTTGCTGTACATCAGAGCTGCAGTGCTGAAGCCTCTGACTTTGGCTGTTAAGAAGAACAGTGCAGTTTTTGCACGGTTTCTCATGTGCTCCTTCTCCCCAATCAATAGACATCCCCCATTCACATGTGTATAATTTTTTAAAAATACTGTACATTTATGATCACCCCTGTTACCTAGCTCTGTGTTCTCAGATGATTCATTTAAACCAGTACCCTGGTGTGTTTCAATACCTCACACTGCAATTATATATCAACAAAATCTCCCTACTGAAAAAGGAAGACCTAAAACCCTTTGAAAATGTCCTTTATAAGACTTGCATGAGACATGGAACTTTCTAAAGTTTAAATATGTAAAGGTGTTGAATGATATATAGAACTGCCTCTAAAACATGTTCTAGTGTGATTAACTCAGAGTGAAAACTGTTCATGCACATGAATGTCTCCTCACATACTGCTCACTGGCTCACACTTGATTAAGAAAAAGAACATTACAAAGGAGACATTGCACACTTGGTACCTGATAAATTGGATAGACTTCCCATTTTATATACATTCTAACAGAATATTTAGGAAACTTCAGGTTACAGACAGGCAAACCATGTTTTTGTACGAAAAATAGAAAAATATTAAAAATAAAAATATCTTAGTGTTCTATTAAAATTTACATCTACAATTTAAATATTTTATTTAATGAATGTTTGCTTCTGCTTTTATACCGTAACTTGGACTTTTCTAAACCATGGTCCCACTGAATTAAAGACACTTCTCTAGGCATATTGCTACTTGCCACAGAATTAATTATCTTTAAAGACCTTGGTTTGGAAGAATGATTGGAAAATAGTTTTAAAATACTATTCATCCTATATTGCATTTTTATGCATGAAGCCTTAATATACTGCCATAATTACATGTAATTAATTTTCCATATCTCTTATTAGCTTTTTAAAATTTTTTTCTTTTAAAGTTTGTTTTTCTAAGTTTTTTTTTTTAATATGAAATTTATTGTCAAATTGGTTTCCATACAACACCCAGTGCTCATCCCAGCAGGTGCCCTCCTCAATGCCCATCACCTACTTTCCCCTCCCTCCCACTCCCCCATCAACCCTCAGTTTTTAATTTAAAAATTTTTTTGCATTATTCTATGTCCTTACTTTATTTTTTCTTATTTAAATCCAAGTTAGTTGGGGCACCTGGTGGATCAGGCATCCAACTCATGATCTCACAGTTCATGAGTTTGAGCCCCATGTCAGGCTCTGTGCTGACAGCTCAGAGCCTGGAGCCTGCTTCAGATTATGTGTCTCCCTCTCTCTCTGCCCCTTCCCTGCTCTCTCTCTCAAAAACAAATAAACATTAAAAAAATTAAAATCCAAGTTAGTTAACATATACTGTAGTAACGATTTCAGGAGTAGAATTTAGTGATTCATCACTTACATATAACACCCAGTGCTCATCTCAACAAGGGTCCCCCTTTAATGCCCATGTCTCATTTAGCCCATCCCCCCCACCTACTACCCCACCAGCAACCCTGTTTGTTCTTTGTGTTTAAGAATCTCTTATGAAGTGCCTAAATGCCCATCAACTGACAAATGGATAAAGAAGATGTGGTTTATATATACAATGGAATAATACTTGGCAATGAAAAAGAATGAAATCCTGCCATTTGTAGCAATGCAGATGGAACTGGAGGGTACTATGCTAAATGAAATGTCAGTCAGAGAAAGATATCATAGTTTTCACTCATATGTGGAATTTGAGAAACTTAACAGAAGACCATGGGGAAAGGGAAGGGGAAAAATAGTTAACAGAGAGGGAGGGGGGCAAACCATAAGAGACTCTTAAATACAGAAAAAAAACTGAGGGTTGATGGGGAGGGCAGGGTAGAGGGGAAAATGGGTGATGGGCATTGAGAAGGGAACTTATTGGGATGAGCACTGGGTGTTGTATGTAAGTGACGAGTGATGGGAATCTACCCCCAAAACCAAGAGCACCCTATATACACTAATGTTAGCCAACTTGACAATAAATTATATTAAAAAACCCCAAACTCTTATGGTTTGTCTACTTCCCTCTTTTTATCTTATTTTTGCTTCCCTTTCCCTATGTTCATTTGTTTTGTTTCTTAAATTCCACATGAGTGAAATCATATATTTGTCTTTCTGTCACTGACTTATTTCACTTAGCATAATACACTCTAGTTCCATCCACATTGTTGCAAATGGCAAGATTTCATTATTTTTGTTCTCCAAGTAGTATTCCATTGTATGGAATGTCCATCAGTTGATGGACATTTGATATCTTTCCATAATTTGGCTCTTTTCACTACTGCTGCTATAAACATTGGGGTATATATGCTCTTTGGCATCCACATTTTTGTATCCTTTGGATAAATATCTAGCACTGCAATTGCTGGGTTGTAGGGCAGTTCTATTTTTGATTTTTTGAGGATCTTCCATACTGTTTTCCAGAATGGATGCACCAGTTTGCACTCCCACCAGCAGTGCAAAGAGTTCCTCTTTCTCCACATCCTCTCCAACATCTGTTGTCGCTTGAATTGTTCACTTTAGCCATTCTGACAGGTGTGAGGTGTTATCTCGCTATGGTTTTGATTTGTAATGTCCTGATGACAAGTTATGTTGAGCATAATGAGTCTGCTGGCCATGTGGATATCTTCTTTGGAAAAGTGTCTATTCATGTCTTCTTCCCATTTCTTCACTGGATTATTTGTTTTTTGGGTGTTGAGTTTGATAAGTTTTTTATAGATTTTGAGTACTAACCCTTGATCTGATATGCCATTTGTAAATATCTTCTCCCATTCCATTGGGTGCCTTTTAGTTTTATCAATTGTTTCCTTCGCTGTGCAGAAGTTTTTATCTTGATGAGGTCCCAATAGTTCATTTTTGCTTTTGTTTTCCTCTCGCCCAGAGACCTGTCAAGTAAGAAGTAGCTGTGATGAGGTCAAAGAGGTTGCTACCTGTTTTTTTTTTCTTTAGGATTTTGATGTCTTCCTGTCTTACATTTAGGTCTTTCATCCACTTTGAGTTTATTTTTGTGCATGGTGTAAGAAAGTGGTCCAGTTTCATACTTCTGCATGTCGCTGTCCTGTTTTCCCAACACTATTTGCTGAACAGACTGTCCTTTTCACATTGGATATTCTTTCCTGCTTTGTCAAAGATTAGTTGGTCATACATTTATGGGTCCATTTCTGAGTTCTCTATTCTATTCCATTGATTTGTGTGTCTGTTCTCGTGCCAATATCAAGCTGTCTTGATGATTACAGCTTTGTGATACAGCTTGAAGTCCAGAATTATGATGCCTCCAACTTTGGTTTCTTTTTTAACTTGACCTTGGCTATTTGGGGCCTTTTGCAATTCATACAAATTTCAGAATTGTTTGCTCTAGCTCTGTGAAGAATGCTTGTGTTATTTTGATAGGGATTGAATTGAATGTGTAGATTGCTTTGGGCAATTTGACATTTTAACAATATTTGTTCTTCCAATCCAGGAGCATGAAATATTTTTCATTCTTTTTCTATCTTCTTCAATTGCTTTCAAATCTTCCTAGAGTTTTCAGGGTATAGATTTTTCACCTCTTTGGTTAGGTTTATTCCTAGTATCTTATGGGTTTTGGTGCAATTGTATATGGGATTGATGCTTGATTACTCTTTCTGCTGCTTCATTACTGGTGTATAGAAATGTAAATGATTTCTGTACATTTATTTTATATCCTGTGACTTTGCTGAATTCATGTATCAGTTCTAGTAGTTTTTTGGTGAAGTCTCTTGGATTTGCTACATAGAGTATGATGTCATCTGTGATGAGTGAAAGTTTGATTTCCTCCTAACCAATTTGGATGTTTTTAAATTTCTTTTTGTTGTCTTATTGCTGAGGCTAGGACTTCACACACTATGTTGAACAACAGTACTGAGAGTGGACATCCCTGTCGTGTTCCTGACCTTAGGACCTTAGGGGGAAAGCTCTAAGTTTTTCCCCAAATGAGAATGATATTAGCTGTGGGTTTTTTGTATAGAGCCTTTATCATGTTGAAGTATGTTCCTTCTAGTTCTACTTTCTTAAGGGTTTTTATCAAGAAAGGATGCTGTATTTTGTCAAATGCTTTTTCTGCATCTATTGAGAGGATAATGAGCTTCTTTTCTCTTATTTATGTAATGGATCACATTGATTGATTTGTGGCTATTGAATTAGCCCTGCACCCCAGGAATAAATCTTATGACACTGGGATCATGACCTGAGCCAAAATCGAGTCAGATGCTTAAATGACTGAACCACCTAGGCGCCCTAAAAAGAAACATTTTTTTTTTTTTAATTTTTTTTCAACGTTTTTTATTTATTTTTGGGACAGAGAGAGACAGAGCATGAACGGGGGAGGGGCAGAGAGAGAGGCAGACACAGAATCGGAAACAGGCTCCAGGCCCTGAGCCATCAGCCCAGAGCCCGACGCGGGGCTCGAACTCACGGACCGCGAGATCGTGACCTGGCTGAAGTCGGACGCTCAACCGACTGCGCCACCCAGGCGCCCCAAGAAACATTTTTTTAATGTTTATTTATTTTTGAGAGCTAGAGAGAGAGAGAGGGAGAGGGAGAGGGAATGCAAATGGGGGAGGGGCAGGGGGGGCAGAGGATCCCAAGCAGACTCCATGCTGACAGCATAGAGCCTGATGTGGGGCTCAAACTCACAAATTGTGAGATCATGACTTGAGCTGAAGTCAGACACTTAACATACTGAGCCATCTGGGCGCTCTGAGAAAAAAAAACACATTTAATTGATATCTCTTTCCATTGCATTTAATGAATGAATATACTTAGGGATTTCCCCAGTTTATAAAACTTCTTGTAGTTAAAGTATTTGAAATAAAATGATTGATGTAATCTTAATTACTCATGTCTTTCCTTGTTATTATTCTCTTTTGCCAAATTACGACCTAGAGAAGAAAGTCTGGGAAACAACCAAGGTGTGCCCTCCTTAAAGGGCAAAATGCCCTCAGGTCCTCTAAAAAGCAGAAGCAAAAGTTGTTTCACAAAGTTAAACTGCAAGTCCTTGAGACAATTTTTCCCTCAGTCTCAGAGGGACAGCCCACTGGGCATAGGTGAGTGACTCACAGGGTTAACCTCGCACCCAAAATGTATTAATTGAACAAGCTCTGAGCACACATGCCCTTCCCTGTTGGATCTGATGTGAAAATGTCATTCCGTTCTGTCATATCAGCCCTGGTTTACACACTTATTTTCAGCATAAAAGTCGAACTTACTTTGTTTTTATTTCAACTACTTTTTCAGTGTCATGAATATTTCACACAAAATGGTTTTGATGGTAGAAATTTCTGGTTCATATCAGCTTCACTTATTGGGAATATTCTCAAGTGTGACATAGTATAGCTGCTGTGGCACATGGGCATGGGATTCCTGCTCAGCCTTTCCTATTTCTTAACCCTCTGCAAGCTAACATCTGGCCTGGAGAGAGGCATAGCATTTCCCAACCTTGATCCTTGTAGGGCTGACATCTGAGTAGTTTCAGGGTTTGGGCTGGTTGATGTGGCAGTGTGCAGAGGTAGCAGTAAGTAGAGGAGCACTGGAGAAGAGGGAGGAAAATGACCTGTAGTCCTGATGCAGGAAAGGGTCAAGTTTAGGCATTAAGAGAGACTGGGGAGGGAGTGGATCTAAGGAGAATGGCTTCTTGGTGCTTCCATGCTGGCTTTTCCCTTTTTTGATAGCCCTTGAAGTTACCAGCCCAGGCTCCCTTCTCCCCAGTCAGACCATTGTGGCTCTATTATTTTCTGCCAGGGTTTTATTTTCCTTTTGTTTTTGCCCAAGATTTGAAGTCCAGAACACACACCATGAACATCCAATAGAAGGACTATGACTCTCCAGCTTACTTTCTGCCCCCACTTCTCGTTAGTATGCAAGAGAAGGAGGGGCGCTTGGGTGGCTCAGTTGGTTAAGCATCTGACTCTTGATTTCCACTCAGGTCATGATCTCACGGTTGTGGGATAAAGCCCCAAATTAGGCTTGGCACGGACAGAGAGGAGTCTGCTTGGGATTCTCTCTCCCTCTCTTTCTGTCCCTCCCCCACTTGCATGCACAGGCATGCACACATGAGCTCTCTCCCTCTCTCAAAATAAATAAACATTTATTTAAAAAAAAAAAGAATGTAAGAGAAGGAGAAAAGCAGCCCATGTCATCCAGGAACTGTCTTGTTTCCCTCAGTTCCTGGTGAACATAAATGTCTTCATAGAATATCAGCATCAAGACCACGGGATGACCTGGATAAAAGCAAAAACAAGTCCACTCTGTAATCAGATCTGCACACAGACAAAGACATCATCCAAGTCACAAAATATTGACTATCTCCCATCTCCAGGCCAATATGACAACTGCTCTTTCTTTATTGCTTACAGCTGTAGTTTTGCTCTGGTATTACCTACATAAAGATGAAATTAATTAAGGTACCAATCATAAAAGTATTCCTGACTACTGACACACATCATCCTGAACAAAACACTGCTTCTTTTAACCCATCCCTAAAATTAACTAACAAAAGTGCAAAGTCTATATATAATAAGGCTCTTCTAACACCTTCTTTTTGAGACAGTCTGTGGTTCCATGGTGCATTTCTCTCTTGCTGAATGGAGTAATAAATCCAGGTTGTATTTAACTGTTATGTACGTTCTAAGTGGTATTTGGCTGGTATTGACCTGTGTATAAAATATGAATGTTTACATGGATATAAAGACATAGATACTACTTTATTCTATAAAGCTGAATCTGTTTTGAGCACATTTTTTAGACACATTTTCAATAAAGAATATATACAAGTTTGAGCTGAAAGACCCAGTGGAGACTGACAGGTGGAATGGGATGGATTTGAGGGTCAGTTATTGTGGAGGCAGGGCACACTGTGTATGTGTGTTCATGGGGGTAAAGTTGTGTGGGAGGAGAATAGAATTTGCCCTGATTAAGTAGAGCCTTCAGTGATTGGATCAAATAGAAGGTGTTTGTGGTTCTGCCTGCCTCTCCACAAAGAGGCTGGTGACCAGTCTGTGGAAGAGACCATCACAAGGTTGGTGGCAGGGGGAGTGGAATGTGGTAACACCATAACCCCTGAGGAATCCAAGTGAAGGGATCAGCAGCAATTCATTATGCTGCTATTGCAATTCTTCTGTAGGTTTCATAATTATTTCAAAAGAAATTTTTTTAACTTTATTTTTTATTTTTTAAATTTTACATCCAAATTAGTTAGCATATAGTGAAGCAATGATTTCAGAAATAAATTCCTTAATGCCACTTACCCATTTAGTTCATCCCCCCTCCCACAACCCCTCCAGCAACCCTCAGTTTGTTCTCCATATTTATGAGTCTCTTCTGTTTCCCCCCCCCCGTTTATTATTTTTATTTCCCTTCCCTTATGTTCATCTGTTTTGTCTCTTAAAGTCCTCATATGAGTGAAGTCATATGATTTTTGTCTTTCTCTGACTAATTTCACTTAGCATAATACCCTCCAGTTCCATCCACATAGTTGCAAATGGCAAGATTTCATTCTTTTTGATTGTCGAGTAATACATATATATATATATATATATATATATATATATATATACCACATCTTCTTTATCCATTCATCCATCAATGGACATTTGGGCTCTTTCCATACTTTGGCTATTGTTGATAGTGTTGCTATAAACATGGGGGTGCATGTGTCCCTTTGAAACAGCACACCTGTATCCCTTGGATAAATGCCTAGTAGTGCAATTGCTGGGTCATAGGGTAGTTCCATTTTTAGTTTTTTGAGGAACCTTCATACTGTTTTCCAGAGTGGCTGCACCAGCTTGCATTCCCACCAACAATGCAACAGAGAACCTCTTTCTACACATCCTCGCCAACATCTGTTGTTGCCTGAGTTGTTAATGTTAGCCATTCTGACAGGTGTAAGGTGGTATCTCATTGTGGTTTTGATTTGTATTTCCCTGATGATGAGTGATGTTGAGTATTTTTTCATGTGTCGGTTGGCCATCTGGATGTCTTCTTTGGAGAAGTGTCTATTCATGTATTTTGCCCATTTCTTCACTGGATTCTTTGTTTTTTGGGTGTTGAGTTTGATAACTTCTTTGTAGATTTTGGATACTAATGCTTTATCTGATATGTCATTTGCAAATATCTTCTCCCATTCTGCCAGTTGCCTTTTAGTGTTGTTGATTTTTTTCCTTTGCTGTGCAGAAGCTTTTTATTTTGATGAGGTCCCAGTAGTTCATTTTTCTTTTGTTTCCCTTGCCTCCGAAGACGTGTTGAGTAAGAAGTTGCTGCAGCCAAGATCAAAGAGGTTTTTTCCTGCTTTCTCCTCAAGGATTTTGATGGCTTCCTGTCTTACATTTAAGACTTTCATCCATTTTGAGTTTATTTTTGTGTATGGTGTAAGAAAGTGGTCCCAGTTAATTCTTCTGCATGTTGCTATCCAGTTTTCCCAGCACCACTTGCTGAAGAAACTGTCCTTATTCCATTGGATATTCTTTCCTGCTTTGTCAAAGATTAGTTGGCCATGCATTTGTGGGTCCATTTCTGGGTTCTCTATTCTATTCCATTGATCTGTCTGTTCCTGTGCCAGTACCATACTGTCTTGATGATTACAACTTTGTAGTATAGCTTGAAGTCTGGGATTGTGATGCTGCCTGATTTGGTTTTCTTTTCCAAGATTACTTTGGCTATTCAGGGTCTTTTCTGGTTCCATACAAATTTTAGGATTATTTGTTCTAGCTCTGTGAAGAATGCTGGTGTTACTTTGATAGGCATTTCGTTGAATATGTAGATTGCTTTGGGTAGTATCGACATTTTAACAATATTTGTTCTTCCTATCCAGGAGCATGGAATCTTTTTCCATTTCTTTGTGTCTTCTTCAATTTCTTTCATAAGTTTTCTATACTTGTCAGTGTATAGATTTTTCACCTCTTTGCTTAGATTTATTCCTAGGTATTTTATGGTTTTTTTGTGCAACTGTAAATGGGATCGATTCCTTGATTTCTCTTTCTGTCGCTTCATTGTTGGTGTATAGGAATGCAACCGATTTCTGTGCATTGATTTTATATCCTGCAACTTTGCTGAATTCATGAATCGGTTCTAGCAGTTTTTTGGCAGAATATTTTGGGTTTTCCATATAGAGTATCATGTCATCTGTGAAGAATGAAAGTTTGACCTCCTCCTGGTCTATTTGGATGCCTTTTATTTCTTTGTGTTGTCTGATTGCAGAGGCTAAGACTTCTAATACTATGTTGAATAACAGTGGCGAGAGTGGACATCCCTGTTTTGTTCCTGACCTTAGGGGGAAAGCTCTCAGTTTTTCCCCATTGAGGATGATATTGGTGTTAGGTTGTTCATATATGGCTCTTATGATCTTGAGGTATGATCCTTCTATCCCTACTTTCTTGAGGTTTTTATAAAGAAAGTTTGCTGTATTTTGTCAAATGCTTTCTCTGCATCTATTAAGAGGATCATATGGTTCTTGTCCTTTCTTTTATTGCTGTAATGAATCACGTTGTTTTGTGGATATTGAACCAACCTTGCATCCCAGGTATAAATCCCACTTGGTTGTGGTGAATAATTTTTAAATGTATTGTTAGATCATGTTGGCTAATATCTTGTTGAGGATTTTTGCATCCATGTTCATCAGGGAAATTGCTCTATAGTTCTCCTTTTTAGCGGGGTCTCTGTCTGGTTTTGGAATCAAGGTAATGCTGGCTTCAGAGAATGAGTTTGGAAGTTTTCCTTCCATTTCTATTTTTTGGAACAGCTTCAAGAGAATAGGTGTTAACTCTTCCTTGAATGTTTGGTAGAATTCCCCTGGAAAGCCATCTGGCCCTCACTCTTGTTTTTTGGCAGATTTTTGATTACTAATTCGATTTCCTTACTGGCTGTGGGTCTGTTCAAATTTCCTATTTTTTTCCTGTTTCAGTTTTGGTACTGTATATGTTTCTATGAATTTGTCCATTTCTTCCAGATTGCCCATTTTATTGGCATATAATTGCTCATAATATTCTCTTATTAGTGTTTTTATTTCTGTTGTGTTGTTTGTGATCTCTCCTCTTTCATTCTTGATTTTACTTATTTGGGTCCTTTCCTTTTTTTCTTGATCTAACTGGCTAGTGGTTTATCAATCTTGTTAATTGTTCCAGAGAACCAGCTTCTGATTTCATTGATGTGTTCTACTGTGTTTTTTTTTTTCTTTTTTTTTTTGTTTTGATAGCATTAATTTCTGCTCTAATCTTTATTATTTCCTGTCTTCTGCTGGTTTTGGGTTTTCTTTGCTGTTCTTTTTCCAGCTCCTTAAGGTGTAAGGTTAGGTGGTGTATCTGAGATCTTTCTTCCTTCTTTAGGAAGGCCTGGATTGCTATATACTTTCCTCTTATGACCGCTTTTGCTGCGTCCCAGAGGTTTTGGGTTGTGTGCTATCATTTTCATTGACTTCCGTATAATTTTTAATTTCCTCTTTAACTGCTTGGTTAGCCCATTCATTCTTTAGTAGAATGTTCTTCAGTCTCCAAGTATTTGTTACCTTTCCAAATTTTTTCTTGTGGTTGATTTCAAGTTTCATAGCATTGTGATCTGAAAATGTGTACAGTATGATCTCAATCTTTTTGTACTTAGGGCTGATTTGTGTCCCAGTATATGGTCTATTCTGGAGAACATTCCATGTACACTGGAGAAGAATGTATATTCTGCTGCTTTAGGATGAAATGTTCTGAATATATCTGTTAAGTCCATCTGGTCCAATGTTTCATTCAAAGCTATTGTTTCCTTGTTGATTTTTGATTAGATTGTCCATTGCTGTGAGTGGGGTGTCGAAGTCTCCTACTATTATGGTATTACTATTGATGAGTTTCTTTATGTTTGTGATTAATTGTATATATTTGGGTTCTTCCACATTTGGAGCATAAATGTTTACAATTGTTAGGTCTTCTTGGTCTATAGACCCCTTGATTATGATATAATGCCCTTCTCTGCATCTTTTGCTACAGTCTTTATTTTAAAGTATAGATTTACTCTGGTTTTCTTTTGTCAACCATTAGCATGATAGATGGCTCTCCATCCCTTTATTTTCAATCTGTAGGTGTCTTTAGGTCTAAAGTGGGTCTTTTGTAAACAACATATAGATGGATCTTGTTTTCTTATCCATTCTGTTACCCTATGTCTTTTGATTGGAACACTGAGTCCATTGATGTTTAGAGTGAGTACTGAAAGATATGAATTTATTGCCATTATGATGCTTGTAGAGTTAGTGTTTCTGTTGGTGTTCTCTGGTCCTTTCTAATCTTTTGTTGCTTTTGGTATGTATATATATATATATATATATATATATATATTTTTTTTTTTTTTTTCCATCTTTTCTTCCCTCAGAGAATCCCCCTTAAAATTTCTTGCAGGGCTGGCTTAGTGGTCACAAACTCCTTTAATTTTTGTTTGGGAGACTTTTTATCTCTCCTATTTTGAATGACAGGCTTGCTTGATAAAGAATTCTTGGCTGCATATTTTTCTGTTTCAGCACACTGAATATATCCTGCTACTCCTTTCTGGCCTGCCAAATTTCTGTGGATAGGTCTGCTGCAAACCTGATCGGTCTTCCCTTGTAGTTTAGGGACTTTTTTTCCCTTGCTGCTTTCATGATTCTCTCCTTGCCTGAGTATTTTGTGAATTTGACTATGATATGCCTTATGGATGGTCGGTTTTTGTTGAATCTAATGGGGGTCCTCTGTGCTTCCTGGATTTTGATGTCTGTGTCTTTCCCCAGATTAGGAAAGTTTTCCACTATGATTTGCTCACATAACCCTTCTATCCTTATTTCTCTCTCTTCCTCCTCTGGGACCCCCTATGATTCTGATGTTGTTCCTTTTTAATGAGTCACTGACTTCTCTAATTCTTAAATCGTGCTTTTTTGTCTTAATCTCCCTCTTTTTCTCAGCTTCATTATTCTCTATAAGTTTGTCCTCTATATCGCTGATTCTCTGTTCTGCTTCGTCCATCCTTGCCGCCACTGCATCCATCCATGATTGCAGCTCAGTTATAGCATTTTTAATTTCATTCTGGTTATTTTTTACTTCTTTTATCTCTGCAGAAAGGGATTCTAATCTATTTTCAACTCCAGCTGTTATTCTTATTATCATGATTCTAAATTCTGGGTCAGACATCTTGTTTGTATCTGTGTTGGTTAAATCCCTGGCTGTCATTACTTCGTGCTCTTTCTTTTGAGATGAATTCCTTATTTTTGTCATTTTGAAGGGAGAAATGGAATTAATGAGGTAGAAAAATTGAAATTAAAAAAATTAAAGTTAAAAAAATATTAAAATTAAAAATTAAAAATTACACACACACACACACACACAAATCAGATAGATGATGCTAGATCTTAGGTGTGTTTTGGTCTGAGTGTTTAAAGTGGTTTGACAGATCAGAGAAATGAAAAAAAGAAAAAAAAGGGAAGGGAGAAAAAAAAAGAAATTGGTTGAAAGTTTGAAAAATGAATACACTGAAGTAGACTAAAATGAGATGATATGTTAAAATAGAATTTGAAAAATATATACACAAAAGTAGAGAATATAGTAGAAAAAATTAAAGAAAAATATTTTTAATAAAAATTAAAAATAAATATGAATTTTTCATTTTCTGTATTTAATAAAAAAGAAAAGAAAAAAAGAGAAAAAAATATAAAAAAAGAAAAGAAAAGAAAAAAAGAAATTGAAAATTGGAAAAAGTGAATACAGTGTAATAGACTGAAATAAAATGATGGGAGTAAGATAGAATTTGAAAAAATTTACATAAAAGCAAAAAATATAGTAATAAAAATTAAAAATATTTTTAAAAGATATGGAAAGTAAAAATGAACTTTTTCTCTTTCTGCATTCAAGAAAAAGAAATGAAAAAGAGAAAAAAGAAAAAGAAAAAATAAAATTGTTTGAAAATTTGAAAAGGTGAGTACACTGAAGTAGAATAAAATAAAATGATGGAAGTAAAGTAGAATTTGAAAAAATTTATACAAAAGTAAAAAAATAGTAATAAAAATTAAAGACAGATATTTTTAACAAAAATTGAAAATAAAAATGAGTTTTTTCTATTTCTGTATTCAAGAAAAAGAAAAGAATTGTAAAAGAGAAAAAGGAAAAAGAAAAAAAAGAAAGAAAAAAAATTGAATAGATGAACCTGCTAACAGATTGAAGTAGGACTCAGATTGCTTCGTTTTCCCCTACAGGTCAGTACATGTAGCTCTTTATAGTCCATAAATTAAGCCAGCAGTGAGGTTTGTGTTCTTGAAGAGCAAAGTTGGCCCAGTTGGTTGGGGCTCTGTGTAAGAGCTCAGCTCTCCACTAGATGGCGCTGCTAGCCTACTGGGGTGGATTCTTGCGGTGCTTGTAGGTGCACATGCGCATGTGTGGGAGCGATAAAAATGGCGCTACCCAGCTACCCAGTCTGTTCTCCCAGATCAGCAATCATGCACTGGTCCTCCATCTTTAGCTCTCATCCATTCCCTGCTTTTCCACTCTCTGGGACCAGGCCCCAGGCAGTACCTCTCTCCCAAGTTTTGCCTCAGATGCAGCTGTTTTCCCTGACCCCTTATTTCCGAAGGACTGAGGCTTTCACCCGTTCCACCCCTCTGTGGGAGGGTCTCACCGAGCAATGGCCAAATGAGCAATGGCCGAATGTCGTCTGCACCCAGGAACACCTGCTGGACCCTGCTATTGCTGGTGCCCCGAGACTGCAGCCAGGTACCAGCCTGCCCCCCAAAAAGATCGCGAGACAGTGTAGCATCAGTGTTTCAGGGATTATGGAAAATCACAACACACATCTGGCACCAGGCTTCACCCTCAACAACCTTGCCCCAGCACCAGCAAATGTGGCTGCCTTCTGGGGTCTGCTGGGACCAGGTGGCTTCAACAGTCTCTACCAAATGTCCTTCCAGCAGTGGAACTGCTTTTCCTCATGTGGCCAGAGAGCCTTCTAGACCTCACTCTTCTGTTCCTGGGGATTCACTTTTCCCACCAGAGCACCGCCAGGTATTGAGTTGCAGAGTGGCAGCCATTGCACTCCCCTTGTTTACAGTCTTAATGGGATTTAAGCCCTCTCATTTCTCCTTTCTCCTTTCTCCCTTTTTAGTTTAGTCCCTGTGGCTGTTTCCAATTTTCCACTTTATCTCCAGCTGCTTTTGGGGAGGGGTGCTTTTCCCTTATGCTCCCCCCCCCCCAGTCTCTGTCCTCTGTCCACCTGCAAAAGGGGTTCCCTACTTTTTGCGGCTTCTTGCTCCCCAAGTTCAGCTCTTCTTGTCATGTACCTGCTAAATTCAGTGGTTCAGGTTGTGCAGATTGTTGTGTTAATCTTCCAATCAGTTTTCTAGGTGTGTAGGATGGTTTAGTGTTGGTCTGGTTGTATTTCATGGACACGAGACACACAAAAAGCTTTCATTCTGTTCTGCCATCTTGGCTCCTATCCTGTAGGGTTGAATTTCTAAAATTAATACCCACAATCAATCTTATATGAAGCTATTACAAATGCAAGTTGAATTAAAACTCTTGTGGGATGCCTGGGTGGCTCTGTTGGTTCAGTGTCGGATTCTTGGTTTCAGCTCAGATCATGATCTCACAGCTTCATGGTTTCCAGTCCAAAAGAAAATATTTTTTAAATGATCATGTCACTACCATGCCAGTACCTAAGGGACAGCATTAATCTGCATTAAAGACATTAAACTCTACTCAAATTCACTTCATTCACAGCTGTGAAACTTCTACTTGCCATCTTCAGCGTCTGAAAGTTATTAAGAAAGTGATGTGGGAATATTCTAGTGATTCCTGATAAGGCTTTGGTGTTGTGAATTATTTCTGGATACTGTGGAGACAATGGGGTTGTTCAATTCTATTTCTGCTGAGCACTCTGGAGCCTGACTTCTCTCACCCAGGCTGGAAGTGTAGGGAGGGAAGGGAGCATTTACTTACAGAACTCTATCCCTCTGCCCTCCACTGAAGCCACCTGAACCCCACAGCCACTGCTAAGCTCAGTCTCAAAAACTCAGGAGGTCCATCAAGTCCCAGTTCCGATTTTCTGTCCTGGCTGCAGGTCTTATAGTTCGTTTCATCCATGCATGTTCCGTGGGTCATGCAAAGAAATGTGTGGAAAGAGTTTGGGGATCACCTCAGTGGCTCTTTCCTTCACAGAGTTCTATTGGGAGGGGGAGGTTCATGGTATGTAAGGACATGAAAAATTGCCTTGATCATGACTGTGATTTACCAGAAGGTGTTCAAGGTGCTTGGGGGCCATCAGATGCTGGGATTTCCTCTAATGTGTCAGGGAGACAGATCCTTTCTGACAAGCTTGGCTGGAGCATCTTTTAGGACTGGTCTTTGGCAAGAGTTTGGAAGGGGATCATGAGATGAACTTCTGCTCTCCCCTGGTTTATCTCAGAGGCTGCCAGGGCAACCATCAAAGGCTGTTCCTTGTAGCTGTGAGGAGGAGTGGCTCTGTGTGGGTTCCCTGGGGCAAAGCACAGACTGAAGAGCCACCTCAAAGATTCAGACTATGATCCTTAGACACTGTAAGGAAGAATCTGACCATCCTCATTTAGGCCAAGGCTTTGGGCATCCAAATGAAAGGTAAGCAGGCTGAGATTTCTGGGGAGTGACATGACAGGCCTTGGGGAGTTTGACTGGGGGAAGGGAAGCTAGAGAGAGCTGCTCTGAGTTGTGTGGGATGGTGTGAGAGTAGTCAGGGCTCAGAGCTCACAGGCATCCCAGGAAGGTGACCAAGGCTGAAGGAGCCATCCTAAGTGAAGGAAGACTATGGGAAGGGTGAATGTTCCTACGGGAACAGAGACCTAGGATTAATTTGGGAAAGGGAAAGCAGGTCACAAAGAAGACTCCAGGGAGCTAAACTGGGTACAGGGACATCTCTGACTCAATGAGAAGGGGCTGGGGTCCCAAGACAAGGCCTGAGGAGGGCGGAGAGGAGGGGCACTGGAAGGTGAAATGAGGGGAAGTCCCAAGCTGCATGAACATTTACAAAGGCCTGGAAAGACAAGGCAATAAATGGGGGCAAAAGACCTTGTCCCAAGGGAGGGGTGAGGCAGAGGGCCTGTGGTGAATCTCAGCAGGGAGAAGGGACTTAGGGAAGTGGTGGGGAGACCAGCCCAGGCACCCAGAGGAGACCTGAGTCCAATGTTGAGGGAGGCCCAGGGGAGGGTAGAGGGGCAGGACTGTCTATACACTGGTGGGGGAATGGGGGTGTCACAGAAGGCCATGCTGTCTATACAGAGAAAACTCAGCCCAGAGGAGCTGATGTCATGAACATTGAGGTGAAGAGAGCAAGAGACATAGGGAGAGCTAAGGTGGGGTTAGAGAAGAGAGACCCATGAAAACCTAAGGCAAAGCAAAGCCCAGGTGGGAAGAAAAGGGTTGGTAGGGGATCAAAAAGGGGTTAGGAAAGATAAACCAAATCAATCACATTGTGGTGATCGCTGGTGCAGGACAAGGAGCTGAGGTGGTGGGGTAAAGTGAAGGGAGTGAAGGGAGTGAAGCCCCCACAGCTGAGGTAGGGAGGTGGGCACAGGTTTGTGTTTGAACAGGTTGGTGAATGTCCTGAAGAGTCCTTGAAATTACAATAAAAGTTAAAACAGCAACACACATATATCACATTTTTGTGTTGGGATTGTTCCCTCCAAGTAGCTTTCATCTTTCCCCAGCTACAGAATGAAATGACCCAGGAATGGCTGCCCTAGAACCACGCCCTTTCTACTTTATCATTTCTTACTGGCATTAATATATCCAACACATTTAGGTAAATCCCACTGGGAGGTGAGCTTAAGCTCCTCCCAGTAGGGAGCATCTGCCTTATTCCTGGGAAGACCCCTGCAACAGGCACCCAGGACATGCTCCCCACTCGACAACTTTGGAAATAGAAGGGAGGCAGTTTTTAATTTAGCCACCAGAGGGCACTCAAAGTTGGTTTTGATCCAGTGACTACAGCTAAAATACAGACAGCATCAGGGAAAATTACTATTTTAGCAGATTAAACTATTAATAAACAGCGTAACATAAAAATATTTAATAAATGAGCTATTAAACATGACAATATAAAAATGAGGTGGTGAGGAGTGCTGTACCCAACTGTAAAGGTAGTTCATGGAATATCAGAGAGTATTGTTATTCCTAAACATTCATGAAATGCTGAGTACCTATAAAAATTACATTGACAGTGTAAATTCATTAATTCCCATTAAAAATTCATGGAACTAGTCTTATCTCTACTTTGAAGGTGAGAAAACACAGAAAGACACAAAAAGGTCCAGAAGCAAGTCCACACAAACAGTTATCAGTGGAATTAGAACCCATGGGGGTTCTCTCCAGAGTCTGGATCTCTAACCACTAGGCTGGTTCCTTTGTTAACTACTGTTAACTCCTCATGAAGTTACCTGATCATAGCCCTTTCTCTTCCCTGAGGTCCCAAGACCTTGAATTGGATATTCCTCTCCCTCACACACAACTTGACATTTGCCCACCCCGGCTGCATGGTAGAATCCCTTGCAGAGATTTAAAAATTAACAATGGCTCAATCAGTCTCATCCAGAGATGTGCTCATTTAATTGGTTTGGGATGGGCCCATGGCTTTGGGATTTCTGCCTGTATGGGAAAAGTACAAGGTAGCCCAGTTGATTCCCAGGGAATATTTTTCCTTGATGTTTAGGTTCTCAGGAGGAGGAGTGATAGTATGGCAAAGGTCAATACATTGCCCAGTTCTGGAAGACAAAGCAAGGAGACCCCCTAAATGAAAACTTTGATATTGCTACAGGAGCACTGCAATGTTATTGATAAGAGGGGCTTGTAAGGTGGCTGACAAGTTAGGGGACTTGGGTAGAGTATTTTAAAGTTTATTTATTTATTTTGAGAGAGAGACAGAAGAGAGTGAGTGGGAGAAGGGCAGAGAGAGAGAGAGAGAGAATTCCAAGCAGGCTCAGTGCTGTGATCATGGAGCCTGATGCAAGGCTCAAACCCGACCAACAGTGAGATCGTGACCTGAGCTGAAACCAAGAGTTGGACACTTAAGCCACCCAGGCACCCCTACTTGGGTAAAGATTTATTTTGTGAGCTGCTGCGGTGTGAAGCCAGCCCACGGCCTTGCCTGAGGAGCCTGGTGGGTAGATAACTCAGGACTGGCCAAGTGTGGTCTCACTCATGGGATGAACTTCTGCCCTCTCCAGGCCCATCTCAGAATCTTCAGGAACAACATCCAAGGAGCTTTCTATACTTTGGGAGGGCAGAACTGCTTGTTGCTCTGGATCCAGGTGGCTTCCCAGGGTCAAGGCAAAGGCCAAAGCCCCACCTGCCAAAGTGTCAGGCTGGCACTGTGCCCCATGACCCCACTAGAAACCTAGCAAATGGAGTTTAAGATCCTTGTAATGCCACCCCAGGGCACGGAAAGAGCCAGCTGGTGCTAGTCAGGGGATGGATGTTTAAACCTGAACTTGATTCTGCTGGACATAAGGAAGAGTCAGGGAAGAGACTGGATCTCTGCACACATGCCCAGTTGTGGGAAGTCTGGGGAGAGATGCAATGACAGGCTTGGTGACGATGGGGTAGGCCACTTGGGGCCAGTGAGGAGATCCCTAGAGGGAAAGGTTAGGAAGGAGTGGGGAGCTGAGCTGAGGTGACCTGAATGGGGTAGGTGAAATGAGAGCAGTTGGACTGACTTGGGAGAAAGAGGCAAGAAATGTGGGAGGAGAAGGGAGTTGATGGTGGGGAGGAGATGATATGGTGAGGGAGAGAAGAGGGGAAGTACACTAGGAAGGTGGTGGCCAGAGAGGGACAGGGAATGAGGCGACAAGTGGCTTAAGGGAAGGAGAGGGCCCAGAAGGCAAACTGAGGGAAGAAGAAAGAACTGAGGAGATACTGGAGAGGATAATTGAAAGGGGAGCAAAGGGAAGCAGGTGTGAGGGAGAAATGGTGAAAAAGGGCATAGGAAGTGAGCTGTGGAAGAAGGAGTGAGTAGGGAGCAGGGGTTAGATATAAGATGGGTAGAGGAAGAGGATGTGTTTAGAGGGATGGCCATCTCAGGACAAGGAAGGGGATGACTGGTGACAGGGTGGAGAGGCGAACTGAGGCAAACGGAAAAAGGAGAATCACATAAAAGAGAGGTAAATACTTTGGAGGAGAGTGAACTGAAAAGAAAGAAAAGAGGTGTTAAGAGGAAGAGAAGCAATAAGGAGGGGCTGGGAGGTAAACTCTGGGCAAGTTAAATGAGGACTGAGTGAAGCCAAGGGTAAGGCAGTGGAGGTGAGCCATGGTGCATGGTGAACAGAAAGGGCTCTGAATGAGAGAAATGGAGAGTAGAACTGAGGGACAACACGGGAAAGGAAGTGAACTCAGGTGAGACAAGTAGAATTGACGGCAGGAGGAGTAAGATCAGAAGTAAAACAAACTTTGGAGGAAATGAAAGTCTCAGGATAAGAAGGAAGAATTATTTTGGAAGCAACTCAGTGGGGAGGACATGAGACAAGAAGAGAACTTTTCAGGAAAGGCAGAAGGAAATACATGCCCAGACACTGTGTAATTCCTTGAAAGAGTGTCTGAGACCCCTCAGAACAGAGCCAGGCCAAATCTGCTGTTTCTCTGGCTCTCCTCATTCCTACTCCTGTTCCATAAATTTAAAAAGAAAAATATGCTCTCTTCTCCCTCAGCACAATGACCCCACAACCCCACAGCCACACAGAGATCATGGTGACCTGGTGTGTGACATAACTTGAGAGTTGCTCCTTCATACTTCACATTTCTCCAACTTCACATTAAACCTAATTGAGATCTTAATTTTGATGACATTTTGTTCCATTTCATGTGTTACATATGTTATTCATGTCTCCCCTAAACTTTTGGATTACAATGGCCCATGTATGAAAACCCTAGATGGGGAGGTCACTAATTTTGACACTGTGGGGGGAAAAAACGTTTACCAGATGACTCTCTTATATACCCTTTTTACCTCCCTAAGCAAGAATTTTTATTTGTAACAACAACACTTACAGAGAAATACCAAATGAGTTTTGCACAGAGTTTGAGAACTATGCATAGAGAAACTAAGAGGAAATCAAGATTTATAACTCTATGTAAAAAAAAAACTTTTATTGTTTTAATTATGACAAATGATTTAAAATTTCATTTTTGTCTCCTCTATGCATTAAAGCTATTGGTCTATTGTAGACAGGTATTCATGCCAAAAAGGTGCCAAGCAGAACCTCCTCTATCTGACACATTCAAGGCAAGACTTGCCTGGATGCCCAGCAGCCACCTAGAGCTTCCATATGAGAGCTATTGATAGCCGCAAAATGGAACTTGAAATGGCCATGGAAGCAGCTCCTAATCAAGGGTGGACAAACTTAATGGAAGTTAGGCCAAACAGGCCTAAGAGGCCAACAAGTCAAAACCACAACAGGTCAAAACCACATTATACACATATAATACGTATACATATTATACACATATAATTGAAATTAATGTCATCCAGAAAACACTGAACTTTGAGGACCACTTAAACATATTTGGCCCATTTGCCCCATATTTTCATGACAACATATATATAGATGCCTAAGTTACATGTTAACCCATGTTAACCCAACACATCTGGACACAGAGAAGGAGTTTATTTTATCCACTGAGGCTTGCTCTTAATTCTATTTCCCATCAAATGCAGATGTTACTGTAATTGTTGCATTCATCTGTCAAGGTACATTGACTTTAAAGCCATCCATACATTCTTAGTTCTCTAGTCTCTATATTGATTATGTTGTAAGATTTTTCAGAATCACTGTGTGCCCAGAAAAATCTGTGTATGGATTATTTTCTACTCATGGGCAATCCTCCTGGGAGACTATAGACTTTCCTCACTACAATCTTTGGCCCTATAGATGAGTTCCATATGAGGACACTTTCTTCCACACTCCAAATTCTTAAATCTTCTTTAGTATTAGTGTTTACTTTTTTTCTCCCAGCACTTATCCTATGTCTTTGATATTTCTACTCTAAGTGAACAGTATAATTAGTTATAAGCTTATTAAAATTTATGCTGATTTGTTCTAAGTTGAGAGAATGATGAGAAGTGGCTTTTGATGCTATCAATAATAGCCAAATTATGAAAAGAGCCCAAATGTCCATCAATTGATGAACGGATTAAGAAGATCTGTATCTGTATAGATATAGATAGATGATAGATAGATAGATGATAGATAGATAGATAGATGATAGATAGATAGATATTCATTCATCAATGAAAAAGAATGAAGTCTTGCCATTTGCAACAACGTGGATGGAACTGGAGGGTATTATGCTAAGCAAAATAAGTCAGAGATATACATATATCATATGATTTCACTCATATGTGGAATTTGAGAAACTTAACAGATGAACATAGGGGAAGGGAAGAAAAGATAAAAACAGAGGGAGGCAACCATAAGAGACTCTTAAATACAAAGAACAAACTAAGGATTGATGGGAGGGGGTTAAATGGGTTATGGGAATTAAGGAGGGCACTTTTCAGGATGAGCACTGGGTGTCATATGTAAGAGATGAACCACTGGGTTCTACTCCTGAAGCCAACACTACACTGTATGCTTACTTACTTAAGAATAATATATTTTTAAGTGGCTTTTGAGACAAAAGCCTGAGCTGCTCTCAGGTAGAACTAATTGCTCTTCAGCCTTCAGGTCACTTTCAAGTAAATCAAGATCTTTTATCATGAACTGTAATTTTTTCTTATTCTTAATTGTTTAAAATATTGCCTGTTTGCAGAAGGCTATCAAATATTTATTTTCTTGCCTAAGATGAAGATAATTCTGTGAATAATAAAAGATTCAGAATTTTATTTTTTTTTAAATTTTTTTTTCAACGTTTATTTATTTTTGGGACAGAGAGAGACAGAGCATGAACGGGGGAGGGGCGGAGAGAGAGAGACACACAGAATCGGAAACAGGCTCCAGGCTCTGAGCCATCAGCCCAGAGCCCGACGCGGGGCTCGAACTCACGGACCGCGAGATCGTGACCTGGCTGAAGTCGGATGCTTAACCGACTGCGCCACCCAGGCGCCCCAAGATTCAGAATTTTAAAAATAGATACCAATAATAATTAAGAAGATATTTTGTAAACATCAATGTTTAAAGATTTGATGGTGTCATAGATGAAATGCACTTATTATTAAGCAGAAAATTTATAATTTATTTTAATATTTAAATATATAGATTTACATTACATCAGAAGTAAAATATATAAAACTTAAAATTCATAGTTATCTCAACCTTAATTTTCACAGTATATGCAATCACAATATTTAGCCACAATATAGATGAAAAGGGCTAACTAATGAAAACCAAACCCTCTCATTTTTTCTCTCCTCTCACCATATATTTTCATGAAAGTTCTGAAAAGTAATGGAATGTTTATAAATTTTTTGATGTTTATTTTTGAGACAGAGACAGAGAGAGACAGAGAGAGAGAGAGCACAAGTGGGGGAGGGGCAGAGAGAGGGAGACACAGAAACTGGAGCAGGCTCCAGGGTCTGCACAGAGGCCAACGTGGGGCTCGAATTCATGAACTGTGAGATCATGACCTGAGCCGAAGTAAGATGCTTAACCTACTGAGTCACCCAGTCGCCCCAGTAATGGAACATTGAAAAGAAGGACAAAGACCTCTGATTCATAAGGCCATTATTTTCATATTAGAAGACACAGCTGATTTTTCTAATGCATAGGGAAAAGTGAGGAGACAGAAAAGTATATTCCAAATGAAAGAATAGGACAAAATTACAGCAACTAAATGAAACAGAGATTAGTAATATGCATGATAAAAAATTCAAAGTAAAGATTCTCACTGGACTTGAGAAAAGAGTGGAGAATCTCAGTAAGACCTTCAACAAGGAGATAGAAAATATTTAAAAAGAACCAATCAGAGATGAAGAACTCAATAACTGAAATAAAAAATGCACTGGAGGGAACCTATGACAGATTAAAGGAGGCAGAATGGATTAGCGAGCTGGACAAGAGCAATAGAAAGCAATTAAATTTAATAGCAAAAAGAAAATAGAATTGAAAAATGAGAATAAGTTAAGGGAACTCAGTGACATCATCAACCAGAATATCATTTGAATTATAGGGATTCCAGAAACAGAGAGAAAAGGTGGGCAAAACTTATAGGAAAAATAATAGCTGAAAACTCCTGTAAACTAAGGAAGGTAACAGACATCCAGATCCAGGAGGCACAGAAAGGCCCCAACAAAATCAACACCAAGACAGATAATAATTAAAATGTCAAAAAGTAGTGATAAAGGGAGCATCAAGAAAAATAAGTGATTACATATAAGGGAAATACCATAAGGTTATCAGCTGAATTTTCAGCAGAAACTTTGCACAGCAGAAGGTAGTGACACAATATATTCAAAGTGCTGAAAGAAAAAAAAACTTACAATCAAGACTACTCTATCCAGTATGGATGTCATTCAGAATACAAGGAAAGATAAAAAATTTTCCAAATAAAAGTTAAAGGAGTTTATTGTCACTAAACCAGCTTGACAAGAAATGTTAAGAGAATATTTGAATGGAAATAAAACACCATAATCAAGAGTAAGAAAATCAGGAAAGGAAAATTGTTTACAGGTACATACAAACATAATAAAAGTTTCATATTAATCACTTATAAAAACAGTACAGAGGTTAAAGTCCAAAAACAGTAAAATCAAATATTTCCATAAAAATCAGTAAAGGAACACACAAGATGAAAGGACATAAAGTAAAAAACATATACATAGGAAGGGAGACCTGGGAAGATGGTGGCATAGGAGGACGCTGGGCTCACCTCATCCTGCTGATCCGTAGATTCCACCCACATCTGCCTAAATAACCCAGAAAACTGCCAGAAGACAGCAGAATGGACACTCTGGAGCCAAGCATAGACAAGAGGCCCACAGAAGAGGGTAGGAAGGGTGGAGAGGTGGTGCATGCTACATGTACTGGCGGGAGGGAGCCGGGGTGGTAGAGGGGCAGCTCACCCAGCAAGGAAGAGCCAGCAAAGTCTGGCTTGCAAAAGTGGAGGGGCCAGACTCCATGAGTTCTGACAGCCAACGAGATTTAACATCTGGAATATTAAATGTCAACAGCTCTGCTCTCAGAGAGCAGGGAAGGTGAGAGGATGCTGGGAGGGAGAGTTATTGAGCCCCAGAAGACAGAGCTCAGCTCGGTGGGGGGAACAAATGCGCTGGCAAGTGCCATTTCCCTCTCCCATCCCCCTGACAAAATTCCAAAGGGAACCAGTTCCCTTCACTGAACTTGCTTGCACCACGCAAATGCCCAACACTGTGCTTTTGTGGATCCATCCCTCCAATGGACCTGCCTCCCTCCTGATGCTGCAGGGCCCCTCCTGCAGGGGACCACCTATGGCAAAGTGAGCTAAGCCTACCCCTCCTTCCCCTGTGCACCTTGCAGATCCACCCCGTCTAATACACCCTTGGCCAGATCCCATCTAAGCAGCACCACAAGCCTGGCAGTGGGTAAGTAGCCCAGACAGAGGTCACACCACTCCACAGTGAGTCCTGCCCCTGGAGGAGGGGAAGATAAAGAACACACCAGGCTGACTGTGGCCCCAGAGGTGGGCTGGGGGCAGACATCGGGTCTGACTGCAGCCCCGCCCACCAACACGTTACTCCAGACAGCACAGAGGAAGTGCCCTGCAGTTTGGAGCTACTACAGGGGCTACCCAAAAAGGTGAAATGGAAGAATTCTCCTCAAAATATACTCCAGGAAGTACCAACAGCTAATGAATTGATCAAAAACGATTTAAGCAATAAACAGAACAAGAATTTAGAATAATAGTCATAAAATTAATTGCTGGTCTTGAAAAAAGCATAGAGGACAGCAGAGAATCTATTGCTACAGAGATCAAGAGACTAAAAATTAGTTATAAGGAGCTAAAAAATGCTATAAATGAGGTGCAAAATAAAACGGTGGTAGTCATAGCACAGATTGAAGAGGCAGAGGAAAGAATAAGTCAATTAAAAGATAAAATTATGGAAAAAGAGGAAGCTGAGAAAAATAGAGATAAAAAAATCCAGGAATATGAGGGGAGAATTAGAAAACTAAGTGATGTAATCAAACAGAACAATATCAGTATCATAGGAATTCCACAAGAAGAGAGAGAGAAAGGGGCTAAGGTGTACTTGAACAAATTATAGCTGAGAACTTCCCTGATCTGGGGAAGGAAAAAGGCATTGAAATCCAAGAGGCACAGGCAACTCCCTTCAGAAGTAACTTGAATCGATCTTCTGCATGACATATCATAGTGAAACTGGCAAAATACAAGGATAAAGAGAAAATTCTGAAAGCAGCTAGGGATAAACAGGCTCTAACTTACAAAGGTAGACACATAAGAATAGTAACAGACTTATCTACTGAAACTTGGCAGGCCAGAAAGGAATGGCAGGAAATCTTCAATGTGATGAACAGAAAAATTATGCAGCCAAGAATCCTTTATCCAGCAAGTCTGTCATTCAGAATACAAGGAGAAATAAAGGTTTTCCCAAACAAACAAAAACTGCAGGAATGCATCACCACTAAGCCAGCCCTACAAGAGATCCTAAGGGGAATTCTGTGAGTGCAATGTTGCAAGGACCACAAAGTACCAGAGACATCACTACAAGCATGAAACCTACAGACATCACAATGACTCTAAACCCATATCTTTCTATAATAACACTGAATGTAATGGACTAAGTGCACCAACCAAAAGACATAGGGTATCAGCAGAGATAAAAAAAAAAAAGACCCATCTATTTGCTGTCTACAAGAGACTCATTTTAGACCTGAGGACACTTTCAGATTGAAAGTGAAGGGATGGAGAACCATCTATCATGCTACTGGAAGTCAAAAGAAAGCTGGAGTAGCCATACTTATATCAGACAAACTAGACTTTAAATTCAAGGCTGTCACAAGAGATGAAGAAGGGCATTATATAATAATCACAGGGTCTATCCATCAGGAAGAGCTAACAATTATAAATGTCTATGTGCCGAATATGGGAGCCCCCAAATATATAAAACAATCACAAGCATAAGCAACCTTATTGATAAGAATGTGGTAATTGCAGGGGACTTTAACACTCCACTTACAATAATGGATAGATCATCTAGACACACAGTCAATAAAGAAACAAGGGCCCTGAATGATACATTGGATCAGATGGACTTGACAGATATATTTAGAACTCTGCATCCCAAAGCAACAGAATATACTTTTTTCTCGAGTGCACATGGAACATTCTTCAAGATAGATCACATACTGGGTCAAAAAATAGTCCTTCATAAGTATAAAAGAATTGAGATCATACCATGCATACTTTCAGACCACAATGCTATGAAGCTTGAAATCAACCACAGGAAAAAGTCTGGAAAACCTCCAAAAGCATGGAGGTTAAGGAACACCCTACTAGAGAATGAATGGGTCAACCAGGCAATTAGAGAAGAAATTAAAAAATATATGGAAACAAACGAAAATGAAAATACAACAATCCAAATGCTTTGGGAAGCAGCAAAGGCAGTCCTGAGAGGAAAATACATTGCAATCCAGGCCTATCTCAAGAAACAAGAAAAATCCGGAATACACAATCTAATAGCACACCTAAAGGAAATATAAGCAGAGCAGCAAAGACACCCCAAACCCAGCAGAAGAAGAGAAATAATAAAGATCAGAGCAGAAATAAACAATATAGAGTCTAAAAAAACTGTAGAGCAGATCAACGAAACCAAGATTTGGTTTTTTGAAAAAATAAACAAAATTGACAAACCTCTAGCCAGGCTTCTCAAAAAGAAAAGGGAGATGACCCAAATAGATAAAATCATGAATGAAAATGGAATTATTACAACCAATCCCTCAGAGATACAAACAATTATCAGGGAATACTATGAAAAATTATATGCCAACAAATTGGACCACCTGGAAGAAATGGACAAATTCCTGAACACCCACACTCTTCCAAAACTCAATCAGGAGGAAATAGAAAGCTTGAACAGACCCATAACCAGCGAAGAAATTGAATCGGTTATCAAAAATCTCCCAACAAATAAGAGTCCAGGACCAGATGGCTTCCCAGGGGAGTTCTACCAGACGTTTAAAGCAGAGATAATACCTATCCTTCTCAAGCTATTCCAAGAAATAGAAAGGGAAGGAAAACTTCCAGACTCATTCTATGAAGCCAGTATTACTTTGATTCCTAAACCAGACAGAGACCCAGTAAAAAAAGAGAACTACCGGCCAATATCCCTGATGAATATGGATGCAAAAATTCTCAATAAGATACTAGCAAATCGAATTCAACGGCATATAAAAAGAATTATTCACCATGATCAAGTGGGATTCATTCCTGGGATGCAGGGCTGGTTCAACATCGCAAATCAATCAACGTGATACATCACATTAACAAAAAAAGAGAGAAGAACCATATGATCCTGTCAATCGATGCAGAAAAGGCCTTTGACAAAATCCAGCACCCTTTCTTAATAAAAACCCTCGAGAAAGTCGGGATAGAAGGAACATACTTAAAGATCATAAAAGCCATTTATGAAAAGCCCACAGCTAACATCATCCTCAACAGGGAAAAACTGAGAGCTTTTTCCCTGAGATCAGGAACCCGACAGGGATGCCCACTCTCACCGCTGTTGTTTAACATAGTGCTGGAAGTTCTAGCATCAGCAATCAGACAACAAAAGGAAATCAAAGGCATCAAAATTGGCAAAGATGAAGTCAAGCTTTCGCTTTTTGCAGATGACATGATATTATACATGGAAAATCCGATAGGCTCCACCAAAAGTCTGCTAGAATTGATACATGAATTCAGCAAAGTTGCAGGATACAAAATCAATGTACAGAAATCAGTTGCATTCTTGTACATGAATAATGAAGCAACAGAAAGACAAATAAAGACATTGATCCCTTTCACAATTGCACCAAGAAGCATAAAATACCTAGGAATAAATCTAACCAAAGATGTAAAGGATCTGTATGCTGAAAACTATAGAAAGCTTATGAAGGTAATTGAAGAAGATTTAAAGAAATGGAAAGACATTCCCTGCTCATGGATTGGAAAAATAAATATTGTCAAAATGTCAATACTACCCAAAGCGATCTACACATTCAATGCAATCCCAATCAAAATTGCACCAGCATTCTTCTCGAAACTAGAACAAGCAATCCTAAAATTCATATGGAACCACAAAAGGCCCCGAATAGCCAAAGGAATTTTGAAAAAGAAGACCAAAGCAGGAGGCATCACAATCCCAGACTTTAGCCTCTACTACAAAGCTGTCATCATCAAGACAGCATGGTATTGGCACAAAAACAGACACATAGACCAATGGAATAGAAGAGAAACCCCAGAACTAGACCCACAAACGTATGGCCAACTCATCTTTGACAAAGCAGGAAAGAACATCCAATGGAAAAAAGACAGCCTCTTTAACAAATGGTGCTGGGAGAACTGGACAGCAACATGCAGAAGGTTGAAACTAGACCACTTCCTCACACCATTCACAAAAATAAACTCGAAATGGATAAAGGACCTGAATGTGAGACAGGAAACCATCAAAACCTTAGAGGAGAAAGCAGGAAAAGACCTCTCTGACCTCAGCCGTAGCAATCTCTTACTCGACACATCCCCAAAGGCAAGGGAATTAAAAGCAAAAGTGAATTACTGGGACCTTATGAAGATAAAAAGCTTCTGCACAGCAAAGGAAACAACCAACAAAACTAAAAGGCAACCAACGGAATGGGAAAAGATATTTGCAAATGACATATCGGACAAAGGGCTAGTATCCAGAATCTATAAAGAGCTCACCAAACTCCACACCCGAAAAACAAATAACCCAGTGAAGAAATGGGCAGAAAACATGAATAGACACTTCTCTAAAGAAGACATCCGGATGGCCAACAGGCACATGAAAAGATGTTCAGCGTCGCTCCTTATCAGGGAAATACAAATCAAAACCACACTCAGGTATCACCTCACGCCAGTCAGAGTGGCCAAAATGAACAAATCAGGAGACTATAGATGCTGGAGAGGATGTGGAGAAACGGGAACCCTCTTGCACTGTTGGTGGGAATGCAAATTGGTGCAGCCGCTCTGGAAAGCAGTGTGGAGGTTCCTCAGAAAATTAAAAAGAGACCTACCCTATGACCCAGCAATAGCACTGCTAGGAATTTACTCAAGGGATACAGGAGTACTGATGCATAGGGGCACTTGTACCCCAATGTTCATAGCAGCACTCTCAACAATAGCCAAATTATGGAAAGAGCCTAAATGTCCATCAATTGATGAATGGATAAAGAAATTGTGGTTTATATACACAATGGAATACTACGTGGCAATGAGAAAAAATGAAATATGGCCTTTTGTAGCAACGTGGATGGAACTGGAGAGTGTGATGCTAAGTGAAATAAGCCATACAGAGAAAGACAGATACCATATGGTTTCACTCTTATGTGGATCCTGAGAAACTTAACAGGAACCCATGGGGGAGGGGGAGGAAAAAAGAAAAAAAAAATAGGTTAGAGTGGGAGAGAGCCAAAGCATAAGAGACTGTTAAAAACTGAGAACAAACTGAGGGTTGATGGGGGGTGGGAGGGAGGTGAGGGTGGGTAATGGGTATTGAGGAGGGCACCTTTTGGGATGAGCACTGGGTGTTGTATGGAAACCAATTTGACAATAAATTTCATATAATAAAAAAAAAAAGAAAAAAAAAAGACTCTGATCTTGCGACTTTGCTGAATTCATGTATCAGTTCTAGCAGACTTCTGGTGGAGTCTATCGGATTTTCCATGTATAATATCATGTCATCTGCAAAAAGCGAAAGCTTGACTTCATCTTTGCCAATTTTGATGCCTTTGATTTCCTTTTGTTGTCTGATTGCTGATGCTAGAACTTCCAGCACTATGTTAAACAACAGCGGTGAGAGTGGGCATCCCTGTCGTGTTCCTGATCTCAGGGAAAAAGCTCTCAGTTTTTCCCCATTGAGGATAATGTTAGCTGTGGGCTTTTCATAAATGGCTTTTATGATCTTTGAGTATGTTCCTTCTATCCCGACTTTCTCGAGGGTTTTTATTATGAAAGGTTGCTGAATTTTGTCAAAGGCCTTTCAGAAAAGGATCAAATGGTTCTTATCTTTTCTTTTATTAATGCAATGTATCACGTTGATTGATTTGCGAATGTTGAACAAGCCCTGCATCCCAGGAATGAATCCCACTTGATCATGGTGAATAATTCTTTTTATATGCCGTTGAATTCAATTTGCTAGTATCTTATTGAGAATTTTTGCATCCATATTCATCAGGGATATTGGCCGGTAGTTCTCTTTTTTTACTGGGTCTCTGTCTGGTTTAGGAATCAAAGTAATGCTGGCTTCATAGAATGAATATGGAAGTTTTCCTTCCCTTTCTATTTTTTGGAATAGCTTGAGAAGGATAGGTATTATCTCTGCTTTAAACGTCTGGTAGAACTCCCCTGGGAAGCCATCTGGTCTTGGACGCTTATTTGTTGGGAGGTTTTTGATGACTGATTCAATTTCTTCTCTGGTTATGGGTCTGTTCAAACTTTCTATTTCCTCCTGATTGAGTTTTGGAAGCGTGTGGGTGTTTAGGAATTTGTCCATTTCTTCCAGGTTGTCCAGTTTTTTGGCATATAATTTTTCATAGTATTCCCTGATAATTGTTTGTATCTCTGAGGGATTGGTTGTAATAATTCCATTTTCATTCATGATTTTATCTATTTGGGTCATCTCCCTTTTCTTTTTGAGAAGCCTGGCTAGAGGTTTGTCAATTTTGTTTATTTTGTCAAAAAACCAACTCTTGGTTTCGTTCATCTGCTCTACAGTTTTTTTAGATTCTGTATTGTTTATTTTTGCTCTGATCTTTATTATTTCTCTTCTTCTGCTGGGTTTAGGCTGCCTTTGCTATTCTGCTTCTTTTTCCTTTAGGTGTGCTGTTAGATTTTGTATTTGGGATTTTTCTTGTTTCTTGAGATAGGCCTGGATTGCAATGTATTTTCCTCTCAGGACTGCCTTCGCAGCATCCCAAAGCATTTGGATTGTTGTATTTTCATTTTCATTTGTCCCATATATTTTTTAATTTCTTCTCTAATTGCCTGGTTGACCCATTCATTCTTTAGTAGGGTGTTCTTTAACCTCCATGCTTTTGGAGGTTTTCCAGACTTTTTCCTGTGGTTGATTTGAAGCTTCATAGCATTGTGGTCTGGAAGTATGCATGGTATGATTTCAAGTCTTATATACTTACGAAGCGCTATTTTGTGACCCAGTATGTGATCTATCTTGGAGAATGTTCCATGTGCACTCGAAAAGAAAGTATATTCTGTTGCTTTGGGATGCAGAGTTCTACATATATCTGTCAAGTCCATCTGATCCAGTGTATCATTCAGGGCCCTCGTTTCTTTATTGACCGTGTGTCTAGATGATCTATCCATTATTGTAAGTGGAGTGTTAAAGTCCCCTGCAATTACCACATTCTTATCAATAAGGTTGCTTATGTTTGTGAGTAATTGTTTTATATATTTGGGGGCTCCTGTATTCAGCGCATAGACATTTATAATTGTTAGCTCTTCCTGATGGATAGACCCTGTGATTATTATATAATGCCCTTCTTCATCTCTTGTGACAGCCTTGAATTTAAAGTCTAGTTTGTCTGATATAAGTATGGCTACTCCAGCTTTCTTTTGACTTCCAGTGGCATGATAAATAGTTCTCCATCCCCTCACTCTCAATCTGAAGATGTCCTCAGGTCTAAAATGAGTCTCTTCTAGACAACAAATAGATGGGTCTTTTTTTTTTTTTATCTATGCTGATACCCTATGTCTTTTGGTTGGTGCACTTAGTCCATTTACATTCAGTGTTATTATAGAAAGATATGGGTTTAGAGTCATTGTGATGTCTGTAGGTTTCATGCTTGTAGTGATGTCTCTGGTACTTTGTGGTCCTTGCAACATTGCACTCACAGAATTCCCCTTAGGATCTCTTGTAGGGCTGGCTTAGTGGTGATGCATTCCTGCAGTTTTTGTTTGTTTGGGAAAACCTTTATTTCTCCTTGTATTCTGAATGACAGACTTGCTGGATAAAGGATTCTTGGCTGCATAATTTTTCTGTTCATCACATTGAAGATTTCCTGCCATTCCTTTCTGGCCTGCCAAGTTTCAGTAGATAAGTCTGTTACTATTCTTATGTGTCTACCTTTGTAAGTTAGAGCCTGTTTATCCCTAGCTGCTTTCAGAATTTTCTCTTTATCCTTGTATTTTGCCAGTTTCACTATGATATGTCATGCAGAAGATCGATTCAAGTTACTTCTGAAGGGAGTTGTCTGTGCCTCTTGGATTTCAATGCCTTTTTCCTTCCCCAGTTCAGGGAAGTTCTCAGCTATGATTTCTTCAATGTACCTTCAGCACCTTTCCCTCTCTCTTCCTCCTCTGGAATACCAATTATGCGTATATTATTTCTCTTTAGTGCATCACTTAGTTCTCTAATTTTCCCCTCATACTCCTGGATTTTTTTATCTCTCTTTTTCTCAGCTTCTTCTTTTTCCATAATTTTATCTTCTAGTTCACCTATTCTCTCCTCTGCCTCTTCAATCTGAGCCGTAGTTGTCTCCATTTTATTTTCCAGTTCATTGATAGCATTTTTTAGCTCCTCTGGCTGTTCCTTAGTCCCTTGATCTCTGTAGCAAGAGATTCTCTGCTGTCCTTGATACTGTCTTCAAGCCCAGCGATTAATTTTATGACTATTATTCTAAATTTACTTTCTGTTATATTTTTTAAATCATTTTTGATCAGTTTGTTAGCTGTTGTTATTTCCTGGACGTTTTTCTGAGGGGAATTCTTCTGTTTGGTCATTTTGGATAGTCCCTGGAGTGGTGTGGAACTGCAGGGTACTTCCCCTGTGCTGTCTTGAATAACTTGCATTGGTGGGCGGGGCACAGTCAGACCTGATGTCTGCCCCCAGCCCACCGCTGGGGCCACAGTCAGACTGGTGTGTGCCTTCTCTTCCCCTCTCGTAGGGGCGGGATTCACTGTGGGGTGGCGTGGCCCATCTGGGCTACTTGCATACTGCCAGGCTTGTGCTGGGGATCTGGAGTATTAGCTGGGGTGGATCGGCAAGGTGCACAGGGGCGGGAGTGGCAGGCTCAGCTTGCTTTTCCTTCAGAGATCTTCTTCGGGAGGGGCCCTGCGGCACCAAGAGGGAGTCAGACCCGCCGCTGGAGGGATGGATCCACAGAAGCACAGCGTTGGGTGTTTGTGTGGTATAAGCAAGTTCCCGGCAGGAACTGGTTCCCTTTGGGATATTGGCTGGGGAATGGGCGAGGGAGATGGCGCTGGCGAGCGCCTTTGTTCCCCGCCAAGCTGAGCTCTGTTGTCCAGGGCTCAACACCTCTCCCTCCTGTTGTCCTCCAGTCCTCCCGTTCTCCGAGCAGAGCTGTTAGCTTATAACCTTCCAGATGTCAAGTCCCGCTTGCTGTCGGAACACACTCCGTCCGGCCCCTCCACTTTTGCAAGCCAGACTTGGGGGCTCTGTTTGGTTGGCAGGCTGCCCCTTTGCCCTGGCTCCCTCCTGCCAGTCCGTGTAGCCTGCACCGCCTTGTTGCCCTTCCTACCCTCTTCCGTGGGCCTCTCGTCTGCGCTTGGCTCCGGAGACTCTGTTCTGCTAGTCTTCTGGTGGTTTTCTGGGTTATTTAGGCAGGTGTAGGTGGAATCTAAGTGATCAGCAGGACACGTGGTGAGCCCAGCGTCCTCCTACGCTGCCATCTTCCCAGGATTCTCCCACATTTCTGATTATCTGAGATCTGTGCCCTTCTGCAGCAGAGGACTACTGACAGAGATATTAATTGAGGACCAAAGAAATGTGTTTTTATCTGAGTTTTGCAGATAAGCATAGAGTAAAATATTCCCATCCACTTTAAAAATGAATGTCATGGTAATAATGCCAACCTCAACAAAAGTAACCTAGAAAGATAGTTTATTCATTGATAATGCATGTGTGCTGCTTCTTTAGAATGCAGTGCAGTAATAGGAAGAGAAACAAGGTAGAAGTTTTAAAAGCTAAGGTTTACCTTCCAGACTCCCTAGCCTGTCCCAGATTTAACCTTAATGTTTTCTTTCCAAGAGGTTTCAGGTCTACAATTGCTGAGGACTAAGGTTCCCAGAGATGATCCACCTCAGAAATGACTATCTAAGAAGGCGTTCAGAGGAAGGGACACTTCTCATCCATGTTCTTTCCCTCTTGTGAGTTATACAGTGATGAGGCTGGACAACAAACTTTGCCCACAGACAGCAGTTGCCCTTAAGAGGTGGTATAAAAAGGAATATTGGTTGGTGTTACAGAGAAAATTTTCTGATCTTTACTTGGAGAAGTTCTTATAATTCTAGATTCTTACTTCTTTGAGAGAGCTTCTGGTCTGCAAAACTCACAGGATTACCCAGGACAATGAGCTTGGAAGCATTTTATAAATGACATAGTGGGCTTTCATATTCTTGGCACTGACTCTTTTATTTTGAATACTAATCCCTTGGGGGGAGGGTTTCAAGATCTCAAGGTCTAATTGTGAAAGAGTATATTCTCAATTGCATATTCCAAAGCCTCCTATAGATCCCTTGCTTCTACCTTCACTCAGTGTAACCCCCGTTCCTCTTCTCCCAGCTTGCAGAGCTTGCCTTAAAGGGACTAAGGTGCTGGACTGGCATCCTCTTTGGAAAAGCTGATTACTCTCTTCCTACCTTGCCCCAGGCCCTGGTGCAGCATTTGTTTGACATGAGAGGAAGAACATAAAGGGTAGGAAATGTGCAAGGAAGCCTTGGGGTGAGGAATTGAGAGGTACTATGGAGTCAGGATGTTAAGGAATGTGATCTCTACAAAGCTTTCCAGACCTGCTTGTCCTCATTCTGCTTCTCAGTCCCTTTAGATCCTTATGAGGATCAAATACAAGTGCAAGCTCTCTTTTGAGGGTAGTTTTCTAGAGCAGTTACAGCAGGATCCATGCTCTCAGCAACTGTCAGTAAAACCCTGGAAATAAAACATTCTGCCATGCAGGAAGTCAGGGGAAGATGTTGCTCTCTCCCATCACTTTTGGGGTCCAAAGCATCATCACTCCCTCTGGTATTTTTACCTGTAGCCTCCATCCTCTCACTGAACTGTGCTAACCTCTCACATTTCATTTTATCACCGCCACCAATGCCTGCCTCTCTGCCTACAGACTCTTTTACTCTTGAATCCCCCATGAGCCACCTGTCACCCCCACCCCTTGCTTTTTCCCTTCTGCCCCCAAAGCACACTCAAGTACTGAAACCTCTTCCCCACTCAAACCTCATTGTGTCTTTCCACACTACCTTCTCACCTGACCTCACATATCTCTCTCTAGTCCACCTTTCTCTCTTCAACTACTTGTATTTCAAGAGCTGACTGAGGCTATGATGTTCCTTGAGAAACACTCTTAAAAGTTCAGAGAAAAGGGTCAAACACACAAAATGCAGTCCCTAGTCTAAGTAGGCCTTTCCCTGCATCATCACCTATGGGTAAAGAATATTGGAAACAATGTGAGGCCTCGTCTAATTTTGCCCATAGGCTAACAGAGCTCCCTAGGACTGGGGAGAACATTCTTATCCTATGAATGAATCACCAAATCAAGAGAGGAGACCAGATAAGAATTTTTGCAAGAGGAGATCAAAGAAGGGACAAGGAATAGGAAACCTCCCACTTCACAGAGAAAAATCTTCTTGTCTAGGGATGAAATTACCAAAGACCTGGGAACAAGATAATTCAGTTTCTACTATAGTTTCCACCAAAGACTAAATTAAGAAACCAAGTGAGGCTTGGTTTCAAGGACTCAACCTTCAGAATATAGAGATGGAAGAGGAAGACCCACAGCCCAAATCCACAACAGTGTTGGTATCTGTGCTGATCCCAGGCCCACTAGAATTCAGCTGTTTCTGTGGGCAAAGGGCACATTGAAACATGAAGAACACATCACCATCCTTAAGAAGAAACAAAGGCTCACATTTACTCAAGGAAAGTAATTCCACCTTGGCAGGAACTCAAGGACCAAGGAGAAGCCAAAAGTAGAAGTTTGGGGCCTGAATGCTCTGGGAATTTGAGGACTGGCCTGAGACAGGATCAGACATTTCAAGAACACTGGGAGATTACAGAATCATGAAATGGTTTTGAGCGATCCCACTTTCATACTCCCCAGGGAATCTACACCCCCTTCCATGTCTTGCCAGCCTGGGCCATGAAGGCGAAGACCTCACGCTGCTCCAGCCCTTCCCTAGGTTGTGCCTGGGGAGTATTTTCCAATGTTCAGAGTGTCCCCCCTCCACAGCTTCCCTCCCAGAAAACTTTTACTACCTAGAGAACGGACTCATTCTTACAAGGCCACATCTTCTGAACAGGATGGCTTCAGATTCTCATAACCAGAGATAGTGACTTTTCCCAAATAATGTATATTTGGTCCCTACAAAAAGGAAAGAGCATTCTCTGTCTGCCTCATGGGGATGAGATGGACCTCAGGCTTAGAGAAGAGAATGAGTGGGCTATGGCTCTTACTAAGCACTGACTTTGGTTTCTAGAAGAGGATATGTGTAAGGCAGGGAGGGTGACAGCAGCATTGCTGTTCCACTACCAGCCAGGCTTCCTTCATTTGAATTTGTGATTTAAAAAGCATTACTTTTTAATATGACTGTTGTTAAGGAAAAAAACCCAAAATGCCACCAGACAAATATGCAAGAACTTGTAAAAGTGATAAAATCAAAGAAAAGAACAAATGTTATGACCTGGACCATGCAGACCTTCCCATTACCTCTTCATCTAAATGCATGTAACTATAAAGTAGCTAGGGCTTAATAGGACCAAAACTCTCCATTCAAAATCTAGGAAGAGTAAGTGGCAAGAGACTTCACATATCTCAAAAGTGGAACTGGAAATTGGGGTGTTAAGGCCTTGAATTCAGAAGGGTAGAGAGAAATCCATACCCTTCAATATCTTGGTGGGGCACAGTTTCCCCTGCACCCCAGATCCAACTCCCTTCCTGAAATAGGCTGGGAGATAGTCTCTTCTCCTCAATTCATAATTCTAATGCAAATGTACAGCTGACCACTAGCTCCCATCTCTTCCCCCATGTAATGTGTTCTAGAGTAATAGGGAACACAGAACTGCTGGCTCTGTGTGGGTTAGAGGGGACTGGAGCTGTCTTCAAGACTACCACAGGCTTTGTTCACCTCTCTTTGTCAAATGAAAATGTTCATGGGCTAGATATCCAGTTTTTCATTGCATATCAAACCCAGAGAGGATGCACAGGACTTCAAATAAGGTACCAGTACACAGATATGTGTGGTATCACCCTTGGAAGTTTGTATGCCTTAAATTGTGGACCCAAAGCATAGTGAGCTTTGAAAAACATGGTTTTCTGCTTTTCATCCCAACAAAAGTTGCCCAAAGGAAAGTTAGGGCAGGTAAAAGACCTCAACAAAGCAGGGAGAGAAAGGAAAAGAGGTTATGTGCAGCAGTGGGCAAAAGATTTCTTCATATCTTCAAATAGCACCTGAATTATTCTCCAGCCACAAGAAGGAACCTAGATTTGAAGTCAGGGTCATGAAAAGTGACCCATAACTTGGTTCACCTCATCTTACCTGCCACCTACCAGGCAACTCAGCTCTAAAAGGGTTCAGGCACAGGAATATTTTCCTGAGAAATTTCTTTTTTAAATGTTAAAAAAGCTTGGGGCGCCTGGATGAATGAGTTGGTTAAGTGTCTGACTCTTGATTTCTGCTGAGGTCATGATCTCACAGTTCATGAGTTTGAGCCTTGCATCAGGCTCTGCACTGGCAGCATGGAACCTGCTTGGGAGTCTCTCTCCCTCCCTCTCTCTCTGCCCATCATCCATTCATGCTCTCTCTGTGTTTCTCTCAAAGTAAATAAAAATTTTAAAAGTAAACGTTATGTATTTATTGGGTATTATGCTAAACCAAATAAGTTAGAGAAAGGCAAATATCACATGATTTCATGCATATTTGGAACTTAAGAAACACAACAGATAAACATAGGGGAAGGGAAGGAAAAATAAGATAAAAAACACAGAGGGAGGCAAACCATAAGAGACCCTTAAATACAGAGAACAAACTGAGGGTTACTGGAGAGGAGATGAGTGGAGGGATGGGTTAAATGGGTGATGGGCATTAAGGAGGGCACTTTTGGGGATGATCACTGGGTATTATATGTAAGAAATGAATCACTGAGTTCTACTCCTGAAACCAAGACTACACTGTATGTTAGCTAGGAAAATAAAGAAATAAATAAATATAAATAAATAATTTAGAAAAACTAAGCACTGTACAGGATACAGAGTGGAATGACCACTTGGTGGTGTGGTGGGGGGGGTATGTTTGGAGGCTTTTATTGAGGAGATGGATGGATAGATGTTGCAAGGATGAAAATCAGGATAGGTGCTTGTTAAGGTTCTGATGTATCTATGATGTTTATCTGTTTTGAAGGCAACTTTGCACTCAACAATGAATTCTCCCTGCTGAAGTCCCTCTTCATGATGTCTCCCCATTGGGCCTGGATCGACAATACCATTACAGGACAAGTGGATTCCATCAGTGCAGCCTCATAGTGCTGTCAAAAATGACTCAAAGAGTGAGGGAAAGGATGGCAATGGAAAACAGTAGGAAAAGAGAAAAACAGGTGGAGGGGGCAAGTGGCCCAACTGGTAGTAAAGAACGATGACATTTCCATTATCTTCCCCCTGCCCCCACCTACACATACACAGAACCTGATCCAGATAAAACTAAAATTATGTCCAGCCCTAATTTGGAAATAAGATGATGAAAAAGGTTAACAAGTAACAAAGAGATTCCTCTCTGTTAAAGATAACCTTAGAAATTCACACACATGTTCTGTTTAATTATCTTAGTCACAATAGTGTTGAGCTCCCTTTCTTCAGTCATGGAATGGATACAAAGATGGTTATTCATCATTAATTATTCATTATTCAAAGATCATTATTATGACAATAAGCATTGTTTTCTTGATGATAAAGTCAAGCAACATAATCTGATGTTAGAAATGTGTGAAACTGGGAAATTATTATTGGCTGTAGCATTTATTACACCAAAAGACCTAAGATGGTTTCCTAATTGCTGTTGCCACTCAATCCCCAGATTGACAACATCTCCATGCCTTATAAGTTCTTCAAAGTCTTTTTACTGGATATTAATCCAGAGGCACTGGTCTACACAGCCAGCTACATACAGGGGTCACATTTTGACCCCTTTCCCTTACCATACAGGTGGCAATTGCTAAAAGGGGCTATGCTCTTACTGAAAATGCAGATTCTTTCTCTTTTTAACAGGCAAAAATTGAGAGGATAAACAAATTGATAGTTGTCAGGGGCTTGGGAGAGGAGAGAATAAGGAGTGACTGGTTAATGGTTATGGAGTCTCCTTTGAGGGTGATAAAAATGCTTTGGAAGTGGACAAAGGTGATGATTGCACAATATTGTTAATGTACTAAATGCCACTGAATTTTATACTTTATGATGGTTAATGTTATATGAATTTCACCTTAACAACAAAAAAAATTGAAAAATAAGAAAACACGTTGATTCCATTATTAGGGTCTATTTTTACCAAGAAATCCCCCCCCCCTTTTTTTTTTTTTACCTCTGGAGGGATATCCTTGAAGAAAGATATTCTTCAAATTTCAGGAGACCCCCACAAGATCTCTGGCCTTGTTACACTTGGACAGTAAGAACTCTCTTCCCCTGAGTGTGGGGAGGATTATTAGATACACAATAAACTGAATTCTTCTTTCTGTGCACTTTTAGTCCCAACTACTATGATATTGTATAACATTGGGCCTCCTTCATGTTTAAAAAAACATTCAATTTTTTAAAAGGTAGATTTCTCTTAGAAAATTTTCTGCAACCCCTTGATACAACTTTTGCTCCATATCCATAGATTTTACTCATTATTGAGAAATCTGATAGCCAGAAAGCACTGGAAAGTGAGGATAGAGGGGGTTGGTAAGAAGGGAGCCATGGGCATTTCTACACTGAAACACAAGGAAACCATTGTGCTAGAGGAGAGAATAAATGGATCCAGAAAAACAGGATGAGAAGGAGGAAATATGCCAAAATTGTGTTCCTCTTCTTGAAGACACTTAACAAAATTCTGCTCTTTGCTGACCCCTTTTGACAGTCAATCAGCTACTGAGAAAAAAAGTGGAATATTTTCATAGCATTTTACATTAGACAACACATAATACTCTGAAGTAGATCTACATAGGAACCAAGAGGAAAATAGCTACCAGCTTTTCAGTTCTTACTGACTGGCAGGCACTATGCTGAGTGCTTTGAAATGCCTACATGTACTTAGTGCTACAGCTCTAGAAACATTTCTAAAACATTTTACACCAATCAAGCAGGTTTTGTTACCCAAAATCACACATTCATCCTGACAGGATTGGATTCAATACAGAGTTCCATATTATTAATTATAAGGGTGTTTTTAAAATTTACATTTTATTTTATTTTATTTTATTTTTTTTTTTTTATTATATGAAATTTATTGTCAAATTGGTTTCCATACAACACCCAGTGCTCATCCCAAAAGGTGCCCTCCTCAATACCCATCACCCACCCTCTCCTCCCTCCCACCCCCCATCAACCCTCAGTTTGTTCTCAGTTTTTAACAGTCTCTTAAGCTTTGGCTCTCTCCCACTCTAACCTCTTTTTTTTCTTTTTTCCTCCCCCTCCCCCATGGGTTCCTGCCAAGTTTCTCAGGATCCACATACGAGTGAAACCATATGGTATCTGTCTTTCTCTGTACGGCTTATTTCACTTAGCATCACACTCTCCAGTTCCATCCACGTTGCTACAAAAGGCCATATTTCATTTTTTCTCATTGCCACGTAGTATTCCATTGTGTATATAAACCACAATTTCTTTATCCATTCATCAGTTGATGGACATTTAGGCTCTTTCCATAATTTGGCTATTGTTGAGAGTGCTGCTATGAACATTGGGGTACAAGTGCCCCTATGCATCAGTACTCCTGTATCCCTTGGATAAATTCCTAGCAGTGCTATTGCTGGGTCATAGGGTAGGTCTCTTTTTAATTTTCTGAGGAACCTCCACACTGCTTTCCAGAGCGGCTGCACCAATTTGCATTCCCACCAACAGTGCAAGAGGGTTCCCGTTTCTCCACATCCTCTCCAGCATCTATAGTCTCCTGATTTGTTCATTTTGGCCACTCTGACTGGCGTGAGGTGATACCTGAGTGTGGTTTTGATTTGTATTTCCCTGATAAGGAGCGACGCTGAACATCTTTTCATGTGCCTGTTGGCCATCCGGATGTCTTCTTTAGAGAAGTGTCTATTCATGTTTTCTGCCCATTTCTTCACTGGGTTATTTGTTTTTCGGGTGTGGAGTTTGGTGAGCTCTTTATAGATTCTGGATACTAGCCCTTTGTCCGATATGTCATTTGCAAATATCTTTTCCCATTCCGTTGGTTGCCTTTTAGTTTTGTTGGTTGTTTCCTTTGCTGTGCAGAAGCTTTTTATCTTCATAAGGTCCCAGTAATTCACTTTTGCTTTTAATTCCCTTGCCTTTGGGGATGTGTCGAGTAAGAGATTGCTACGGCTGAGGTCAGAGAGGTCTTTTCCTGCTTTCTCCTCTAAGGTTTTGATGGTTTCCTGTCTCACATTCAGGTCCTTTATCCATTTCGAGTTTATTTTTGTGAATGGTGTGAGGAAGTGGTCTAGTTTCAACCTTCTGCATGTTGCTGTCCAGTTCTCCCAGCACCATTTGTTAAAGAGGCTGTCTTTTTTCCATTGGATGTTCTTTCCTGCTTTGTCAAAGATGAGTTGGCCATACGTTTGTGGGTCTAGTTCTGGGGTTTCTCTTCTATTCCATTGGTCTATGTGTCTGTTTTTGTGCCAATACCATGCTGTCTTGATGATGACAGCTTTGTAGTAGAGGCTAAAGTCTGGGATTGTGATGCCTCCTGCTTTGGTCTTCTTTTTCAAAATTCCTTTGGCTATTCGGGGCCTTTTGTGGTTCCATATGAATTTTAGGATTGCTTGTTCTAGTTTCGAGAAGAATGCTGGTGCAATTTTGATTGGGATTGCATTGAATGTGTAGATCGCTTTGGGTAGTATTGACATTTTGACAATATTTATTTTTCCAATCCATGAGCAGGGAATGTCTTTCCATTTCTTTAAATCTTCTTCCATTTCCTTCATAAGCTTTCTATAGTTTTCAGCATACAGATCCTTTACATCTTTGGTTAGATTTATTCCTAGGTATTTTATGCTTCTTGGTGCAATTGTGAATGGGATCAGTTTCTTTAGTTGTCTTTCTGTTGCTTCATTGTTAGTGTATAAGAATGCAACTGATTTCTGTACATTGATTTTGTATCCTGCGACTTTGCTGAATTCATGTATCAATTCTAGCAGACTTTTGGTGGAGTCTATCGGATTTTCCATGTATAATATCATGTCATCTGCAAAAAGCGAAAGCTTGACTTCATCTTTGCCAATTTTGATGCCTTTGATTTCCTTTTGTTGTCTGATTGCTGATGCTAGAACTTCCAGCACTATGTTAAACAACAGCGGTGAGAGTGGGCATCCCTGTCGTGTTCCTGATCTCAGGGAAAAAGCTCTCAGTTTTTCCCCATTGAGGATGATGCTAGCTGTGGGCTTCTCATAAATGGCTTTTATGATCTTTAAGTATGTTCCTTCTATCCCGACTTTCTCAAGGGTTTTTATTAAGAAAGGGTGCTGGATTTTGTCGAAGGCCTTTTCTGCATCGATTGACAGGATCATATGGTTCTTCTCTTTTTTTTTGTTAATGTGGTGTATCACGTTGATTGATTTGCGAATGTTGAACCAGCCCTGCATCCCAGGGATGAATCCCACTTGATCATGGTGAATAATTCTTTTTATATGCCGTTGAATTCGATTTGCTAGTATCTTATTGAGAATTTTTGCATCCATATTCATCAGGGATATTGGCCGGTAGTTCTCTTTTTTTACTGGGTCTCTGTCTGGTTTAGGAATCAAAGTAATAGTGGCTTCATAGAATGAGTCTGGAAGTTTTCCTTCCCTTTCTATTTCTTGGAATAGCTTGAGAAGGATAGGTATTATCTCTGCTTTAAACGTCTGGTAGAACTCCCCTGGGAAGCCATCTGGTCCTGGACTCTTATTTGTTGGGAGATTTTTGATAACTGATTCAATTTCTTCGCTGGTTATGGGTCTGTTCAAGCTTTCTATTTCCTCCTGATTGAGTTTTGGAAGAGTGTGGGTGTTCAGGAATTTGTCCATATCTTCCAGGTTGTCCAATTTGTTGGCATATAATTTTTCATAGTATTCCCTGATAATTGTTTGTATCTCTGAGGGATTGGTTGTAATAATTCCATTTTCATTCATGATTTTATCTATTTGGGTCATCTCCCTTTTCTTTTTGAGAAGCCTTGCTAGAGGTTTGTCAATTTTGTTTATTTTTTCAAAAAACCAACTCTTGGTTTCGTTGATCTGCTCTACAGTTTTTTTAGACTCTATATTGTTTATTTCTGCTCTGATCTTTATTATTTCTCTTCTTCTGCTGGATTTAGGCTGCCTTTGCTGTTCTGCTTCTATTTCCTTTAGGTGTGCTGTTAGATTTTGTATTTGGGATTTTTCTTGTTTCTTGAGATAGGCCTGGATTGCAATGTATTTTCCTCTCAGGACTGCCTTCGCCGCGTCCCAAAGCGTTTGGATTGTTGTATTTTCATTTTCGTTTGTTTCCATATATTTTTTAATTTCTTCTCTAATTGCCTGGTTGACCCACTCATTCGTTAGTAGGGTGTTCTTTAACCTCCATGCTCTTGGAGGTTTTCCAGACTTTTTTCTGTGGTTGATTTCAAGCTTCATAGCATTGTGGTCTGAAAGTATGCATGGTATAATTTCAATTCTGGTAAACTTATGAAGGGCTGTTTTGTGACCCAGTATATGATTTATCTTCGAGAATGTTCCATGTGCACTCGAGAAGAAAGTATATTCTGTTGCTTTGGGATGCAGAGTTCTAAATATATCTGTCAAGTCCATCTGATCCAATGTCTCATTCAGGGCCCTTGTTTCTTTATTGATCGTGTGTCTAGATGATCTATCCATTTCTGTAAGTGGGGTGTTAAAGTCCCCTGCAATGACCACATTCTTATCAATAAGGTTGCTTATGTTTATGAGTAGTTGTTTTATATATTTGGGGGCTCCGGTATTTGGCGCATAGACATTTATAATTGTTAGCTCTTCCTGATGGATAGACCCTGTGATTATTATATAATGCCCTTCTTCATCTCTTGTGACAGCCTTGAATTTAAAGTCTAGTTTGTCTGATATAAGTATGGCTACTCCAGCTTTCTTTTGACTTCCAGTAGCATGATAAATAGTTCTCCATCCCCTCACTCTCAATCTAAAGGTGTCCTCAGGTCTAAAATGAGTCTCTTGTAGACAGCAAATAGATGGGTCTTGTTTTTTTATCCATTCTGATACCCTATGTCTTTTGGTTGGCGCATTTAATCCATTTACATTCAGTGTTATTATAGAAAGATACGGGTTTAGAGTCATTGTGATGTCTGTATGTTTTATGCTTGTAGTGATATCTCTGGTATTTTGTCTCACAGGGTCCCCCTTAGGATCTCTTGTAGGGCTGGTTTAGTGGTGACAAATTCCTTCATTTTTTGTTTGTTTGGGAAGACCTTTATCTCTCCTTTTATTCTAAATGACAGACTTGCTGGATAAAGGATTCTCGGCTGCATATTTTTTCTGTCTAGCACACTGAAAATCTCGTGCCAATTCTTTCTGGCCTGCCAAGTTTCAAAAGAGAGATCAGTCACGAGTCTTATAGGTCTCCCTTTATATGTGAGGGCACGTTTACCCCTTGCTGCTTTCAGAATTTTCTCTTTATCCTTGTATTTTGCCAGTTTCACTATGATATGTCGTGCAGAAGATCGATTCAAGTTCCGTCTGGAGGGAGTTCTCTGTGCCTCTTGGATTTCAATGCCTTTTTCCTTCCCCAGTTCAGGGAAGTTCTCAGCTATTATTTCTTCAAGTACCCCTTCAGCACCTTTCCCTCTCTCTTCCTCCTCTGGGATACCAATTATGCGTATATTATTTCTTTTTAGTGTATCACTTAGTTCTCTAATTTTCCCCTCATACTCCTGGATTTTTTTATCTCTCTTTCTCTCAGCTTCCTCTTTTTCCATAACTTTATCTTCTAGTTCACCTATTCTCTCCTCTGCCTCTTCAATCCGAGCTGTGGTGGTTTCGATTTTGTTTTGCATTTCATTTAAAGCGTTTTTCAGCTCCTCGTGACTGTTCCTTAGTCCCTTGATCTCTGTAGCAAGGGATTCTCTGCTGTCCTGTATACTGTTTTCAAGCCCGGCGATTAATTTTATGACTATTATTTTAAATTCACTTTCTGTTATATTATTTAAATCCTTTTTGATCAGCTCATTAGCTGTTGTTATTTCCTGGAGATTCTTCTGAGGGGAATTCTTCCGCTTGGTCATTTTGGATAGTCCCTGGCGTGGTGAGGACCTGCAGGGCACTTCCCCTGTGCTGTAGTGTATAACTGGAGTTGGTGGGCGGGGCCGCAGTCCGACCTGATGTCTGCCCCCAGCCCACCGCTGGGGCCACAGTCAAACTGGTGTGTGCCTTCTCTTCCCCTCTCCTAGGGGCGGGATTCACTGTGGGGTGGCGTGGCCCGTCTGGGCTACTTGCACACTGCCAGAGTTGTGATGCTGGGGATCTGGCGTATTAGCTGGGGTGGGTAGGCAAGGTGCACAGGGGCAGGAGGGGCAGGCTTAGCTCGCTTCTCCTTAGGTAATCCACTTCAGGAGGGGCCCTGTGGCAGCGGGAGGGAGTCAGATCCGCTGCCGGAGGTTTGGCTCCTCCGCAGAAGCACAGAGTTGGGTGTTTGCGCGGAGCGAGGAAGTTCCCTAGCAGGAACTGGTTCTCTTTGGGATTTTGGCTGGGGGATGGGCGGGGGAGATGGCGCTGGCGAGCGCCTTTGTTCCCCACCAAACTGAGCTCTGTCGTCCGGGGGCTCAGCAGCTCTCCCTCCCTTTGTCCTACAGCCTTTCTGCTTTCCGAGCAGAGCTGTTAATTTATGACCTCCCAGACGCTAAGTCGCGCTTGCTGTCGGAACACAGTCCGTCAGGCCCCTCCGCTTTTGCAAGCCCGACTCCGGGGCTCTGCTTGGCCGGCGAGCCACCCCTCCGCCCCGGCTCCCTCCTGCCAGTCCGTGGAGCATGCACCGCCTCGCCGCCCTTCCTACCCTCTTCCGTGGGCCTCTCGTCTGCGCTTGGCTCCGGCGGCTCCGTTCTGCTAATCCTCTGGCGGTTTTCTGGGTTATTTAGGCAGGTGTAGGTGGAATCTAATTGATCAGCAGGACGCGCGGTGAGCCCAGCGTCCTCCTACGCCGCCATCTTCCCTCCGGCTCAAAATTTACATTTTAAATGTCATCCTTTTTATTCTTCCTTTCTTTCGCCAGGCTTTCCACCTTGCAGTACTCTTTCTCTTGCTTCCTGGCATTTTTATTTGGTAGATGCTACTGATTTTTTAAAGGTTTTTTTTTTTTTTTAATTTTTTTTTCAACGTTTATTTATTTTTGGGACAGAGAGAGACAGAGCATGAACGGGGGAGGGGCAGAGAGAGAGGGAGACACAGAATCGGAAACAGGCTCCAGGCTCTGAGCCATCAGCCCAGAGCCCGACGCGGGGCTCGAACTCACGGACTGTGAGATCGTGACCTGGCTGAAGTCGGACGCTTAACCGACTGCGCCACTCAGGCGCCCCTAAAGGTTTTAAGATAAATGAAAGAATATTTATTGGGAATGATGTCAGCATCATGATGGAATGAGTTCCTCTTTTCCCTCCCTTTTTAAAAACAACTATCTAGACATTCATAACCAAACAAAAGTGCCTCTGCTCTTTACACCAAAGGATCCAGGTAGTTTCTAGCCTGTTTATCTGAACTAGACAAAATCCTCAATAAAAGCTGTAAATCCAAGGAAGTCAGAAAACTTTCCCCACACCCACTTGCCACACTGGGGCAGAGAAACCCCTGGAGAGTGAAAATCAGGGCAGATATGCATGGGCAAGAGAGAATTTGTAGAAGGCCAGCCTACATAAGAAGAGATTCCAGCACACAGTTGAAGGAGGAGAGACATGTTTGGACACAGAGCAAAGGAAATAACTTACCAAAGCTGCCTCTCTCCACAGGCTGACAGTGCAAGGTGTTAAGCTTTTGGTGGCAACAGCATTCACCCTCCCGCAAAGGGGGTGGAAAGCGAAGCAATGAGTGAATATCCAGCTACCACAGTTGTATAGGTTGTGGCTGGAGAAACCCATTTCTCTCCTTCAGCACCCAGATTTCTGAAGAGGGCCCTCTGTGAATGGGGAAATGGAAGTCCACAGTGATACAGGCCTACCTCAAGAAACAAGAAATGCTTCAAATAAACAATCTAACTTTACATCTAAAGAAACTAGAAAAAGAACAAAGCCCAGATTTCATAGAAAGAAGGAAATATTAAAAACCAGAGTGGAAATAAATAAAATGGAGATTTAAAATAAACACAATAGAAAATATCAGTAAAACTAAGAGCTGGTTCTTTGAAAAGAGAACATTGATAACTTCTGGCTACAGTCATCAAGTAAAAAAGAAAGAGGGTCCACATTAATGAAATCAGAAATCAAAGAGAAGTTACAACTGATATCACAGAATTACAAAGGATCATAAGGGATTACAACAAACAATTATACACCAAAAATTGAAAACTGAGAAGAAACGGATACATTTCTAGAAACACAAAACCTCCAAAGACTGAATCACACACACACACACAAAAAAACCAGAAAGTTTTAATAGATCAATTAAGTAATAAAAATTGAAGCAGTAACATAAAAACTCCCAAAAAACAAAAGTCCAGGACCAATTATCTTTACAGGTTAATTCTACCAAGTGTTTAGTAGAATTTGACAAGGAAAGGAGGCTTCCAAATTCATTTTATGAAGCTAGCATTACCTTGATGCCAAAAGTAGACAGACACCACACACACACACACACACACACGCACACATGCACACACACACACACACACACACACACACATGCTCACATGCACACACACTACAGACCAATATCCTTTAAAAAATCCTCAACAAAATATTAGAAAGCTGAATTCAACAACACATTAAAGGATTATACATCAAAATCAAGCAGCATTTCTTTCAGGGATGCAAGAATGGTTTAACATCTGAAAATCAATTAATGTGATGTAACAAAATGAAGGATAAAATTCAGTTGGTCATCTCCATGAAGAAATGTGGGTATAGAAAGAATATATCTAAACATAAAAAGGCCATATATGAGAAAACCCACAGCTGACATCATACTCAATGTTGAAAAGATGAAAGTTTTATTAAGGAACAAGACAGAAATGCCCATTCTTGCCAATTTTATTCAACAAAGTACTGGAAGTCATAGCCACCAGCCATTAGGCAGGAAAAAGAAATAAAATGTATTCAAATTTGAAAAGAAGTAAAATTTCATTATTTGCAAATGACATGGTACTATATATTAAAACCCTAAAGACCACCAAAAAATATATTAGAATTAATAAATATACTTGATAAAATTGCAGGATACAAAATTATCTACATAAATTACTTTCATTTCTACATGCCAATACTGAGCTATCAGAAAAATAAATTAAGAAAAATATACCATTTACAATTGCATCAAAAAGAACAAAGTATCTAAGAATAAACTTAACCAAAGAGGTGAAATACCTGTATTCTGGAAACTATAAAGTGATGATGAAATAAATTGAAGATGACAAAAAGAAATGGAAAGACATTCCATGCTTCTGGAGTTATTAGAAGAACAAATATTGTTAAAATGTCTATACTACCCAAAACAATCTACACATTTAATGCAATCCCTATCAAAAGGCCAATAGCATTTCTCACAGAGCTAGAGCAAACAAGCCTAAAATTTTCATGGAACCACGAAAGACCCCAAATACCCAAAATAATCTTGTAAAAGAAAAGCAAAACTGGAGACATCACAATTCCAGACTTCAGGTTATATTACAAAGGTGTAGTAATCAAAACAGTATGGTACTGGCACAAAAATAGATACACTGATCAGTAGAACAGAATAGAAAACCCAGAAATAAACCCACAAATATATGGTCACTTAATCTTCAACAAAGCAGGAAAAAATATCTAATGGGGAAAAATTTCTTCAAATGCTGTTGGAAAAACTGGACAGCTCCATGCAAAAGAATGAAACTGGACTACTTTCTTACACTTTACACAAAAAACAAACTCAAAATGAATTGAAAACCTAAATGTGAGAACTTAAGCCATAAAAATCCTAGTAGAGAGCACAGGCAATAATTTTTCTGACATTGGTCATAGCAACATTTTTATAGATATGTCTCCTGAGGCAAGGGAAATAAAAGCAAAAGTAAACTATTGGGACTACATATAAATAAAAAGCTTCTGCAAAGCAAAGGAAACAATCATCAAACTAAAAAGCAACCTACAGACTGAGAGAAGATATTTGCAAATGACATATCCAATAAAGATTAGTACCACAATGTACAAAGAACTCATACAACTCAATACCCAACAAACAATCCAGTTATAAAATGGGCAGAAGACAGGAACAAATATTTTTCCAAAGAAAACATACAAAAGTCCAACAGACACATGAAAAGATGTTCATCACCACTTACTGTCAGGGAAACGCAAATTAAACTGCAATGAGATATCACCTCATACATGTCAGAATGGCTGCAATTAACAACACAAATAACAGGTGTTGGCAAAGATGTTGAGAAAAGGGAACACTTGCGTACTGTTGGTGCATGATGTAAACTGGTGCAGCCACTGTGGAAAGCAGTATGGAGCTTACTCAAAAAGGTAAAAACAGCACTACTCCATTATCCAGCAATCTCACTATTGAGAATTTACCAAAAGAATATAAAAACACTGGGGCACCTGGGTGGCTCAGTTGTTTAAGCATCTGACTCTCGGTTTTGGCCCAGGTCATGATCTCATGATTTCATGAGTTTGAGTCCCGCATCGGGCTCTGTGCTGAGAGTGTGGAGCCTGCTTGGGATTCTCTCTCCCTCTCACTGTCCCTGTTTTACGCTATCTCTGTCTCTCTCAAAATAAATAAACTTTTCAAAAAAGAATATAAAAACACGAATTCAAAGGAATACATGCACCCCAATGTTTATAGCAGCATTATCTACAATAGCCTAATTATGGAAACAGCCCAAGTGTCCACCAACTGATAAATGGATAAAGATGTTTATCTAAAGATAAACAACTGAGGTGAGGAGTTCAGATGGCTGAGTGGTATGGAGACCCTGAGTTTGTCTCATCCCTGAAATGCAGCTAGATCAGCACCAAACCATTTTGAACACCTAGGAAATTGATCTGAGGATTAATGCGACAATCTGAACTTGAGCCACAGAACTTGGCAGGTACATGGTGCAGAGAGGTGAATTGGGGGAGAGAAAAGCTGTGGAGGGTAGGGAGCCATTTTCACGGAGAAAAGACAGAAAGAGAAAGAGAAATGGGGAGAGTGTGGCACATTGAGATTGTGCAAGAAAAACACTCCCCCCAAATGTAGCTGGAGAGAGAGAAATCAGCATGGTGGAGAAGTAGGGGGACCTGAAGTTTCCTTGTCCCTCAAACACCACAGTGTTGAGGACAGAGGACTTGGAATTCCAAGAGTATGGGCTGCAGAGTGACAGAGATGTCTCCAGGGGCCCACAAGGATAACTTGGCAGGCCATAGGTGCGTGGTTGCAAAATGGGAGAGATAAAATGGGCAGCATAGGAATGGAGGGAAGGGATCCCCTTCTGCAGAAAGACAAAAGGAAGAGAAAGATAGGCAATGGAAGTGTAGGATTGTATTTGGACAAGAGAATAACCATGGACCCCAGGAATCAGAAAAAATGATAAAGATTCAATTTTTTTAATGTTTATTTATTTTTGAGAGAGAGAGAGAGAGAGAGACAGAGCGTGAACAGGGGAGGGGAAGAGAGAGATGGAGACACAGAATCTGAAGCAGGGTCCGGGCTCTGAGCTGTCAACACAGAACCTGATGTGGGGATGAAACCCATGGGTGGTAAGACCATAACCTGAGCCCACGTTGGACACCCAACCAGCTGAGCCTCTCAGGCACCTTTAAGAAACATACAATTTCTAACTGCAAGCTTTCTCCAGACTGAAGCTGGCTGCTCTGTTCACACATCTGGGGAGGCGGGGAACAAGCTCCAGGCTGGGTAACTAGTTCAGAGGCAAAGTCTGCAGTTGGACAAAGAAATTCCCTCCCTTGAGTGCTGTGGGAAGAAAGTATATAGCTGTTCCAAGGACAAAGGACCCTGCCTGTGCCTGCCAGCCAGAGGCCCTTTATCAGTGGGCCTAAGTGGCACATCCCTGGAACCGGAACTGGGGCATGTGGAGCAGGATCCTTTAAGATATGGAGGTTTAAATCCCAGCCTAGCACTAGGGAGGCACGGGAGATGGGGGAGTGAGACAAACAACCTTGTTCACGTCAATGGAGCACTGTGAGGAGCCTGAGGCCCTTTGTTGGTGGGGTGTAGGGGAACTTCCCAAGAACCAGGGCACACAGAGTGGGATCCTTTAAGACATCAGGGTTTGAATCCCAGCCAAGTGCCTGGGAGGCCTGGGAGACTGTGAAATGAAAAAAAAAAAAAAAAGCCCACTTGCACCAACACAGCACTGTGAGGACAATCTGAACAGAGTGGTTTGGGACACCTGGTCTGGGAAAGAGAGACTGGGGTGTCACCATTTTTCTCCCCATCACCAACAAGGTGTGACTGCAGGGAGTGGACAAAGGGCCCACAGTGGAGGCAGACACGTCTACATCAAACCATGCCTCTCCAAGCCTGGTAACTGTTTATCTACCATAGCAAGATTGACACTGACCAACCAGATAGCCCCTCCTCTACACCAGTGCTGCCACCTGTTCCAAGGCACTCAGCGGTTCTGTGTTTTCTGATTTAGTTCTTAGCCAATTCTTATATATATTCTTATATATATGTAATCTTATATATATTCTTATATGTATATAAATTCTTATATATGTATTTATATATATAGTGTATATATATACATATATATGTATACATGTATATGTATATATGAGTATATAGATATATGTGTATGTATATATATACATATATATATATGTGTGTATATATATATATATACGTTTTTCTCTTCCTTTTCTTCCTCTTATTTCTTCCCTTTTCTAGTCTGGTTATTCTGGTTATTAGTTTGTTTAAGCAGACATATTTCATCTATTCTCTTTCAACCTGTTCTGTATCTCCTTCTTTATCTCCCTCTCGCTCTCTGGATTAAGCCATATAGTTTCTCTGCCTGGCCAATTTTCTTTTCTTTTCTTTTTCCCCCACCCCTGTCATTTCTCTCTTTGTATGAGATAAAGCTTCTTCCACCACTGCCACGCCCCCTTTTTAAATTTTTTTCCTGGGTTCCTTCAACAAACAAATCAAAGCACCCCTGGTGGAAGGTCCAAAACGTCACTACAAGTAGGGAGATAAAGCAACCAGAGCCACAACAACAGAGAGCATGTGGCACACTCCAAAAACACCTCCTGAAGGGTCAGGCTCTGGACAGTGCATGACCCCTTTTTAATATAGTAGTGCTTGCAGGTATAGGACACATAACATGATTTTAAAACACATAAGGGACAGAAAACTAGCCAAAATGACGAAATGGAAGAATTACCTTCAAAGTAAATTCCAGGAAGAAATGACAACTAAAGGATTGCTCAAAACAGATATAAACAATATATCTGATCAAGAATTTAGAATAGTAGTCACAAGATTAATCATTCAGCTTGAAAAAAGCATAGAAGGAGCACCTGGGTGGCTCAGTTGGTTATGTGTCCGACTTCAGCTCAGGTCATGATCTCACAGTCCGTGAGTTCGAGCCCCACATCGGGCTCCGTGCTGACAGCTCAGAGCCTGGATCCTGCTTCAGATTCTGTGTCTTCCTCTCTCTCTGACCCTCCCCTGTTTGTATTGTGTCTCTCTCTGTCTCAAAAATAAATAAACGTTAAAAAAATTTAAAAAAAAGCATAGAAGACAACAGAGAATCTATTGCCGCAGAGACCAAGGAACTAAGAAGTAGTCATGACAAGAAATGTTGTAAATGAAGTGCAAAATAAACTAGATGCAGTGACAGTGAGGAGAGAAGAAGCAGAGAGGAGAACAAGTGAAACAGAAGATAAAATTATGGAAAATGATGAAGCCAAGAAAAAGAGATAAGAAAGTACTAGACCACGAGGGGAGAATTAGAAAAATAAGTGATTCGATGAAATGTAATAATACCCATATGATAGGAGTTCCAAAAGAAGAGACAGAAGGGGGCAGAAGGTTTACTTGAAAAAATTATAGCAGAGATTTTCCCAAATATGGGGAAGGAAGCAGACATCCAAATCCAGGAGGCACAGAGAACTCCCTTCAGACATAATAGGAATAGGTCTTGTCCACGATATATCATAGTGAAACTGGCAAAATACAAAGATAAAGAGAGAATACTGAAAGCAGCTAGGGAGAAACAGTCCTTAACCTACAAGGGTAGACGTGTCCACTGAAGCTTGGCAGGCCAGAAGGGAGGTGGTAGTAAATATTAAATGTGCTGAATAGGAAATATATTCTGTCAAGAATCATTTATCCAGCAAGGCTGTCATTCAGAATAGAAGGAGAGATAAAGAGTTTCCCAGACAAACAAAAACTGAAGGAGTTCATGACCACTAAACCAGCCCTACAAGAGATCCTAAGAGGGACTCTGAGTGGGATGCTGCAAAGACTACAAAGGACCAAAGACATCACTGCAAGCATGAAACCTACAGATAACACAATGACATTAAACCCATATCTTTCAATAATAATGTTGAATGTAAATGGACTAAATGCTCCAATCAAAGGACATAGAGATTAAAATGGATAAAAAAACAAGATCCATGTATATGTTGTCTGCAAGACACCCATTTTAGACCTGAGGAAACCTTCAGATTGGAAGTGAGGGGATGGAGAACCATCCACCATGCTACTGGAAGTCAAAAGAAACCTGAGTACCAATACTTATATCAGATGAACTACATTTTACAATAAGGCTGTAAAAAGAGATGAAGAAGGGCATTACATCATAATTCCAGGGGTCTATACACAAGAAGAGGTAACAATTATAAATGTATATGTACCCAATTTGAAAGCACCCAAATATATAAAACAATCACAAACAGAGGCAATTTACTGATAAGAATACGGTAATTGCAGGTGACTTTAATACTCCATTTACAACACTGGACAGATCATCTATGCAGAAAATCAATAAAGAAACAATGGCCCTGAATGACACACTGCACCAGATGGACTTGACGGATATATTCAGAACTTTTCATCCAAAAGCAACAAAGTACACATTCTTATAGAAGGAATACACATGGTACATTCTTCAAGATAGATCACATACTGGGTCACAAAACAACCCTCAATAAATATAAAAGAATTCACATCATACTATGCATATTTTCAGATCACAATGCTATGAAACTTGAACCAAGTTTGGAAAAAGTCTGGAAAACCTCCAAATGCATGGATGTCAAAGAACATCCTACTAAAGAATGAATGGGTCAACCAGGCAATTAAAGAAGAAATTTAACAAAATATATAGAAAAAAATAAAAATGAAAGCATGACATCCCTTTGGGATGCAGCAAAGGCAGTCCTAAAAGGAAAATACATTGCAATCCAGGCCTATCTAAAGAAACAAAAAAATCCCAAATACAAACTATAACAGCACACTAAAGGAACTAGAAGCAGAACAGCAAAGAAATCCCACCGCCAGCAGAAGAAGAGAAATAATAAAGATCAGAGCAGAAATATACAATATAGAATAAAAAAAAAACAGTATAACACATCAACGAATCTAAGAGCTGGGGTTTTTTTGAAAAAATAAATAAAATTGATAAACCCCTAGCCAGGCTTCTCAAAAAGAAAAGAGAGAGGACCCAAATAGATAAAATCACGAATGAAAAAGGATAGATCACAAACAGCACAGAAATAAAAACAATTATCAGAGACTACTATGAAAAATTATATGCTAACAACTGGACAATCTGGAAGAAATGGACAAATTCCTAGACACCCACACACTACCAAAACTCAGATGGGAAGAAATAGAAATTTTGAACAAACCCATAACTAGTGAAGAAATTGAATCAATTATCAAAAATCTCCCAACAAATAAGACTGCTGGGCCAGATGGCTTCTCTGGGGAATTCTACCAAACATTTAAAGCAGACTTAATACCTATCCTTCTCAAGCTGTTCCAAAAAGTAGAAATGGAAGGAAAGCTTCCAGATTCATCCCATGAAGAGAGCATTACCTTGATTGCCAAACCAGAAAGGGACCCCACAAAAGAACTACAGACCAATATCCCTGATGAACATGGATTCAAAAATTCTCAACATGATACTAGCAAATTGAATTCAACAGCACATAAAAAGAATTATTTCACCATGATCAAATAGGATTCAAATGGGATTCCTCAACAGGATACTAGAAAATCGAATTCAACAGCATATAAAAAGAATTATTCACCATGATCAAATGGGATTTCTGGGCTGCAGGGCTGGTTCAATATTCGCAAATCAATGTGATACATAACATTAATAAAAGAAAAGATAAAAACCATATGATCCCATCAATAGATGCAGAAAAAGCATTTGACAAAATACAGCGTCTTTCTTAATAAAAACCCTCAAGAAAGTCAGGATAGAAGGAACATACCTAAACATCATAAAAGCCATATATGAAAAGCCCACAGCTAATATCATCCTCAATGGGGAAAAGCTGAGAGCTTTCCCCCTGAGATCAGGAACATGACAGGTATGTCCTCTGTCACCACTGTTGTTTAACATAGTGTTGGAGGTCCTAGCCTCAGCAATCAGACAACAAAATGAAATAAAAGGCATCAAAATTGGCAAAGAAGTCAAACTTTCACTTTTTGGAGATGACATGGTACTCTACCTGAAAAACTTGAAAGATTCCACCAAAAGGCTGCTACAACTGATACATGAATTCAGAAAAGTTCCAGGGTACAAAATCAACGTACAGAAATTTGTTGCATTTCCATACACCAATAATGAAGCAACAGAAAGATTAATCAGGAAATTGATCCCATTTACAATTGCACTAAGAATCATAGAAAACCTAGGAATAAACCTAACCAAAGATCTTAAAGATATGTATGCTGAAAACTATATAAGACTTATGAAGGAAATTGAAGAAGATACAAAGAAATGGAAAAACATTTCATGCTCATGGATTGGAAGAACAAATATTGTTAAAATGTCAATACTACCCAAAGCAATCTATAAATGCATTCCCAATCAAAACTGCACTGGCATTCTTCTCAAAGCTAGAACAAACAATTGTAAAATTTGTATGGAACTACAAAAGACCCCAAATAGCCAAAGTAATGTTGGAAAAGAAAATCAAAGCAGGAGGTATCACAATCTCGGACTTTAGCCTCTACTACAGAGCTGTAATTATCAAGACAGTATGGTATTGGCACAGAAACAGACACATGGACCAATGGAATAGAATAGAGACTCCTGAATTGGACCCACAAATCTATGGCCAACTAATCTTTGACAAAGCAGGAAGGAGTATCCAATGGAAAAAAGACAGTCTCTTTAACAAATGGTGCTGGGAGAACTGGACAGCAACATGCGGAAGAATGGAACTGGACCATTTTCTTACACCATATACAAAAATAAGCTCAAATATATGAAACACCTAAATGTGAGACAGGAAACCATCAAAACCCTAGAGGGAAAAACAGTCTCTTTGACTTCTTTGACCTCAACTGCAGCTATTTCTTGCTCGACATGTCTCCAAAGGCAAGAAAATTGAAAGCAAAAATGAACTATTGGAACCTCATGAAGATAAAAAGCTTCTGCACTGGAAAGGAAACAACAAAACTAAAGGCAACAGACGGAATAGGAAAAGATATTTACAAATGCCATATCGGATAAAGGGTTAGTATCCAAAATCTATAAAGAACTTACCAAACTCCACACCCAACAAGAAGTGGGCAGGAGACATGAATAGACACTTTTCCAAAGAAGACATCCAGATGGCAAACAGACATGCAAAAAGATGCTCAACATCACTCCTCATCAGGGAAATACAGATAAAAACCACACTGAGATACCACCTCATGCTGGTCAGAGTGGCTAAAATGAACAAATCAGGAGACTATAGATGCTGCAAGGATGTGGAGAAATGGGAACCCTATTGCACTGTTGGTGGAAATGAAAACTGTTGCACCTGCTCTGGAAAACAGTGTGGAGGTTCCTCAAAAAATTAAAAACAGAACTACCCTACGACCCAGGCTTAGCACTACTAGGAATTTATCCAAAAGATACAGGAGTGCTGATACATAGGGGCACTTGTACCCCAATGTTTATAGCAGCACTTTCAACAATAGTTAAATTATGGAAAGAGCCTAAATGTCCATCAAGAAGTTGTGGTTTATATATACAATGGAATACTAGTTGGTAATGAGAAAGAATGAAATCCTGCCATTTGCAACAATGTGGATGGGAGTGGAAGGTATTATGCTAGGTGAAATAAGTCAGTGAGAGAAAGACAGATATCATATGTTTTCACTCATATGTGGAACTTGGGAAACTTAACAGAAGACGATGGGGAAAGGGAAGGGGAAAAAATAGTTAACCAGAGAGGGAGGGAGGCAAACCATAAGAGACTGTTAAATACAGAGAACAAAATGAGGGTTGATGGGGGGGCAGAGAGGGGAAAATGGGTGATGGACATTGAGGAGGACGCTTGTTGGGATGAGCACTGGGGGTTGTATATAAGGGATGAACCATGGGAATCTACCCCCAAAACCAAGAGCACTCTGTAGACACCATATGTTACCCAATTTGCAACAAATTATATTAAAAAAAAACCATTTTGCCTTCTTTTACTTTATTTCTCTGTGTGTGCACACATGTAATTTTTTGTTCCATCATCAACTCTAATAAATTAACGATAAACCCACAAGATCAGTTATCTAGTCATATTCAAAATGTCCTCCCCAAAACTCTATCTACTTTTTTTTTCTTTTTTGATCCACGATTCAATCAGTGTTAATGCATTGCATTTGAATGCAATGTAATGTTTAGTCTTTTTCAGTCTGTAAATAAGCACTCCAATTATTCTCTTGTGACAGTGACTTTGGGAATATGGAGGCCAACTGTGTTAATCGAATGTGAATTATAAGTGATTATTAACATATTTTTTCTTTTTATCTCTTCTCCAGTTTATCAATGTGCTTTTTTTCAGAAAGTAAAAATTTGTAAAACTACCTGTTTGTTTGTTTTTGCATTTCACTACTGGTGGCATTAGGGAATCAGTTCATAAGTGTTAGGGAGGGGAGTGCTTGGTATTGTCAACAATAGGCAAAGAACCGGGGTTTCACAGTTTCTAATCTATGATGGTGAGCATGGATCATCAGAAATCTCCCACCATAGAAGCCATTCAATGCTTCTGTGATCCTGCAGGAGCCTAGGTAAACAATCTTATGCACTCTCAAGGTCAGTGTGATGAATCAAGGGTTTGTAATAAATTCTTTCATTTGACTTTCATGTAACGTTACCACACCAGCAGTAACTGTCTCCTCCAGACTCCAGAAAAGCAGTGAAGAATACATAGGGGGACTATAAAATTTTCCTCATAAGGGGGATACTTTTTAGACTGAGAGTGACATTATCAATAATTGAGCCAAGAGGACAGGTGTTAACTGAGAATGTCCCAGGTAAATGGGGTGTCTGCAAGAATTAGGGAGGTTGAGGCCTTGCTTTGGAGACACAAAGGAGGGGTTTCTCAGAATTGATGCTATGGAGGTTTTTCTAATCCCAAACCAATGTTCCTTCATGCAAGGATGAACTCAAACTGATGGTGCCCATTACCAGATGTCCAGTCCATGCCCTCTGCCACCCATTTTTTTAGGAGAAAATGACATTTAAATGAATTTTAATTCAAATTATTTAACAACCAGCACAGCATTGGCATTGACCAATCAGAATGGATGACGGCCTGATGTCCCATCTTACAGAGTTGACCTGTGGGCCAAACGTCCTCCCTTTAGTGGGTGGGTCATGGGGAGAAGAAGAGTGACTGGAAGGATTGAAGCCACAGCAAGATATCTATGACTACTGAATTATGTTAATACTTTACAGTCCATTTAGCTGAATGGATATTCACTAGCCTAATGTCAGCCTCACTAAGGGGTGTATTCAGGGTAGTTTTCAAACAGGTCCATAATCTTAGCACTGCTTCTTCTTGAGTTTATTTAGGAAATGTAGAGAAAGAAGTGGTACTAGGTCAAATCTAAGTGGAAGCAGACATAAGTCATAGAGGATAGAAGGCAAGAAAACAACCAGTTGGGAAAAAAAGTAAGAAAAAAGAAAAGAATCATTTTAATATACGAATTTAAGTTAAAAAAACCCTTCCAAACACATCATTACAATATCAATTTCCTGCAAAGGGTTACTAGGCCATAGATTTAAAGTTAAAAGTGGGTTTATAGAAATAAATCATAGATTAGTCCAGCAAATATTTATGACCATGGCCACACCCTGCTGGGTAGGAGAGGCACACAGACTCACAAGGAGACAGGCACAGGCACAGAAAATGGGGGTCTCTTCCCTTCTCTCCTCATTGGTGTTTGAGGTGTATTTCCAGCACCCTTCCAGTCCTTCATTGGCCATATCTAATCTGTGAACAACTCCAAATCTGTCTTGAAATTTATTCTTTAATACTCAAGTAGGACCCTCCTTCAGGTAGATGTCCTTCCTTGAACACCTTCCTACTATCTAGGTGAAGTGACCTCATCCTTTTGGGTTCTCTCCACTACAGAACTCACTACCTGCTTGAATATGCCTGTTGACATATGCCCCCCCATCCCAAACTGCAGATTCTTGGTGACAGGTCTTGACAAAGTGGGTGGGGTAGAAAGCAGGGAGTGGGGGCAACAAATGTGGAACAGACCAAACTTGAATCAAAGTCAGGTCCCAGAGTTGGTCGACTGGTGAGTGACAACTTTGGAGAAGATAGTCTGGAGACATGAGATTGAGGAATTGGCAGTGAGCTGGACTCTGAAGGAAGACAAGGAATAAGAAGGTGAGGCAGAAGCTGGGCAGGGATGAAAGTTTGAAGGCCTAAGAATAGGAATGTTTCTGACCTATCTGGGAGCAGTCAGTAGGTGAGCCAGGTTGGCTGGGATGGGGAGGTATGAGATGTAGGTGGGGGCCGGGCTGCCAAGGGCATTTAACCCCCTATTTGGTCTGTTGAAAGTGGCTAAAGAACTAAAAGAGAGTCTGCCTATGAAGCCCACAAAACTCCTCATTGTCCTCATCTCCCACACACATCCAAACCATCTACCCACCTGTCTGCCTTCTGAATGCCTCCCCGGGTTCTATCATTTTCTTTCCTCCCTAAGCTGAAGCCAACCTGGGCAGAGTTCTAGAGCATCCCCTTCCTTAGGTTCAACACTGCTTGCTCCACACTACAGCCCCTACAGAAGGTCCACCAAATCCAATCACCTGGCAAACATCCCTCTACCACCCAGAGCTATTTTGGAAAGTTCCTGTGGAGATGGCCTATTCCATTGGCAGACTACAAAATGAATACTGTCCCATCATAGTAGGGCACTTTCCTTAAAAGCTCATTTCCCAACAGATTACCCTTTAAAAATGACCCCAAATTTGTTTCTATGTCAGACAAGAATTGTTTGTCATAACAGAAACCTATCTGTTGCAGATATTTGTTGGGATTCTTTGGCTGCCTAGCTTTTGAAACCCTTTCTCTATTTGAAGAATCCCCCACTGTGGGAACTGAAAAAAATCAGATACCCAATTTCCCATCTTCTCTTGCCATTAAAGGACAGGCAGCTAAGCAGGGCATGGTGGGGGTGTGTAGAGGCATTGAGGAGAGTGAGAGGTCAAGGTAGGCCTCAATGGTAGATCAGACTGAAACCAAGTCTTAGAAGACAAAAGGGGTCAGCCATGTGGGTTTCTGAGGAAGGGCATTCCAGGCAGAAGAAACAGCCAGTGTGAAAGCCCTGAGATAAGGCTGTGCCTTGTGTCTCCAGGGACCAGTAGGATCCAGTCCGCTGGAGTGGAAGCAACACCAGAGAGGCCACATGGACCTTTATGCCTGGTAAGTCTATGGCTCCTCACCTGAGTGTAATGGACATTAATGCTGGATGTGAGCAGGTGGTAGTCTGGCCTAATTTGTCTGCTTTGTAGGGGCAGAAGGGGGCAGCCAGGAGGCCACAGGATAGCCCAGGTGAGATATGACAGCAGCTTCCACCAGCGGGTCAGATAGGAGCAGCAGTTGGATATTTAAGTATTATCTTGAAGAATATCCTAATAGTCAAGTATGAATAAATCTGAGAAGGAGGAACCCAGAATGATATGAAAGTTTCTTATTGTTGATTTGGTTGCATGAGCAGCTGGAGTTATCTTTATCTGACTAGGGGAAGGTGGAACAGTGTTATTTTTTGGCAGTGGGCTGACGTTAAGATTTCTATTTTAGAAGTTTGAATTCAACATGAGCACTAAATAATTATTCCCTAAAACTTTGGTCAGCTGAACTATGGAGGCAATGGCTCTGTTTGTACAGGTGCTACACCTCCTTGGGGATTGAGACTTTAACTCCTACCCCTAGATGCAAATTTGGAAAGGTCTGCTAGGCTGGACCAGAGTGGCTCTGCCTAAGTTTTAGGGAGAGTCAGCACAATGCCACGGGTCTGTGGAGCACCAGGCTCAGGTCCAGTACAGTCACCCATTATCTCTGTGCTTTAGAGAACAATGGCTGAACACCAGAGTGAAGTCCGAGTCCTATAACTCTGAGTCTAAGCCTAGAACAGCAGGGAACCATGCCCAAGTAGACATGTGCCCACAAGCTTCTAGCAGACCCAGGAGGCAGCAAGAAAGCTTCCAGCAGCAAGGTGATCAGGTGCTGCTCTCTCTGTCTTTCCACCATCTTCACTTCATGTATTCCATTTTTTTTTATCTGTTAATCTGATTGGCAGAAATTATCGTTGTATCATTTTGCATTTTTATGATTCCTAGAGGGGTCTAAGCATCCTATTCAAGTACTAACTTAACACCAAATTATTGCTATTTCTCTTATTGACTTTTTGATGCCTGCCTTATTCTCTTCTCTCTGGAAACAGTTCTTTGTGCTGTGTAATGCATTGGTTGCAAACATGGCTGCCCAGAGCTCAGTTGAAGAGTCAGTATAGACTAACTGTGGTTTCTGAGCCCACTTCCAAATGTTTGGGAGAGATGATCTAACTAATCTGATGGATCTAATTTCTGGGACAAGAAACTCTGGTATTCAGGGTCAGTTCATTCAGGCCCACAGCCTGGATAGCTTCTCTGATAAGGAGGGATGTAACAGTGAGAAAATGATGGTAGAAGAAATGAATGCCAGCTCTAGTACATTTTACAGCAGAGATATATCCTCAAGACAATTCCAGTGATGGAAGTTTGCTTTGTTCTCCGCAGTGGTCAGAAGTTCTTATCCAAAAGTGGCCAGTTATGTGACTTGTACTTAACCAATAGGTAATTAGAAATATTTATGTTTTTGAGAAGGGGGAGGACATTTGCAAGATGGTGTTTTGGAAATTTTATTCTTTTTTTTTTTTTTTTTTTAATTTTTTTTTTTCAACGTTTATTTATTTTTGGGACAGAGAGAGACACAGTATGAACGGGGGAGGGGCAGAGAGAGAGGGAGACACAGAATAGGAAACAGGTTCCAGGCTCTGAGCCATCAGCCCAGAGCCCGACGCGGGGCTCGAACTCACGGACCGCGAGATCGTGACCTGGCTGAAGTCGGACGCTTAACTGACTGCGCCACCCAGGCGCCCCGTGGAAATTTTATTCTGACAGTATGTTAGATGCAAGGAGGAAGGAAAAAAGTGAAGGAAGATTGAGCTGGAAAGATGTTCTAACAACAAACTACAAGTTGAAGAGAGATTAACATGTAGAAAACAACAACAACGAACAACACCATGCAATATTAGGTGGTATATTAGTGAATGTGAACACATCCTGTTAGGTAACAGACATGGTTCAAATTATGGCAGTGGTATTTTATTAGTGTTTACACACTACAGCTCAATATAAAATGCTAACTCAAACCTCAACACTTACCTGCATTAACTGATGAATCTTAACACTTGGGAGGTCAGCAATTTCGTGTCTGGCCAATGACTATAAACATTTGGGTCTTAAATACCGCTTCTATTGTTTGGCTAATATGTAGCTATTTTTCATATTATGTCTGCTCCCAGGTTGTGATTTTTAAAAAAATCTTCACAGTAATCATCCAAACTACCTGAAAGCCCTCTATTCAGAGTGACAAAGCATTTTCTACAATCCACTCCTAGTCCTGCCCCCAAATATAATCAATGCTTTTTGCTATTTTTGTGACATAATTATTATGCTACTCCATCTGAGGTTAGGGTGTGGGTCAGAATGTAGCGAACATGCTCATATAAGAGCAAAGGCCTTTTGAAAAAACAGGCCATCACTTAACTGGCCACACCTCTGTTGTCACACTACATAACACAGGAAAAGCCAATATGCCTATGACATAGCTGTACCAAAAACTGACTGACTCAGAGTCCAAAGAATGTAGGGTGAGAGAAGGAAAGATCTAGAGAAATAAACTGGTCATGAACCTCAGCCTAGCACTTTCTGAAGCCGTCAAGCAATATAAACCCTCCAACGTATTACTGACAGGAACACTTACAAGATGACATAAAGTTAAGTGGTCAGGGAAAGTTAAGGTCAGAGTAAGAAAAGAATGCTCTGAAGTGAATTCTCCTTTAGTGTGTGATAAAGGCTTGTCTTACTGTATGGTTGGCCATTTGTTATCTTTGTGTGGGATCTGGGAGAGAGGCAGGGTTGTACCCATACAATGTTTGTACAACCAGGTAGGTGGCATGGGACATGCTCTGGCTTACTTCATGATGCCTTTGGCCAGGATGCCAGGTGGATTAATGGAGCCATAAGGTGGATTGAAATCTGGGAATGCAAGCCAGTAATTAAGAATGAGACATTGGACCAAAGGCCTGCCCCAAGCAAACAGATGGGTAGAATTTGTGTTTACTTTCCCTTCACCTCCTCATTTCAATTTCCTGCTTTAATACCTTCTAACCCTAAGTTTTCAGACCCTCTACCCTTGTCTGCTCCAGAAACTATTTATGAAAGTTGTACTTCTTTCATTACCACCCACCCATTGGTAATTCTCCATGGCCTGTTCTCAGTCATTTGTCATGAGGAAAGTAAGCTAATATATTACCAGGACAGGGCAGCCAGCTTGTAGCATATCCCTTCTTGGAGGCATCACACGATGGAACTTTTGGCTTTGCAGCAAACATGTGGAAGTCACATTTCAAGCAGATGAGCCTTCCTAGTATCCTCAGATCAGATGCTTTAGGTGACTGCTTACTTTAACTCCACAGAAAACTGTTCAAAGAAGTGCTGTGAAATAGCACATTAAGTATAATCACTAATGAAACAAAAGAATCAGGTAGATGTTCAGGGACTGATTGGCCTCTGTGATTGAGTATAAGGAAAAAAGCTACCCATTTTTGTTAGCACAAGTTCAGATTTAAAACACTTGTTTTGGAAGCCAAACGTAAAGTCACTGTTACAGAAAATAATTTTCTTTTTCTGATTTTCCTTGTATAAGGAAACTGCATCCAATTGCACATGGCAATCCTCCTGGGATGAGGCTCATTTTGTTGTATCCTGACTGCAGAAGGTGACTGATTCTCCCAGATTTAGTTCTTTCTTCAAAGTAAGCAGCAATGTGGAACCCAGAACCCCTGGTCCTGAGAACCTGTCTCCTGCATGTTGAATTTCACAGTGTTCCCTAAGCCGCAAAGATAGATTTAACTTTGTTGTTGCTTTTGAAGTTCCTGTTATTCACAAATTCTCTTTTGTCTTTGCATTTCCTCCTACTTCATCATCCAACTTGTTCTTTTGTCATTTCTTTAAAAGAAAAAAGTCATCAAGTTTTTGCCCTCTAATTATGGTTGCTCTCAGTTGTCTCTGATAGGCCTTTCCTTATCTTTATTCTTACCATATCCTTATTAGCCATAACTACACTTCAGTATGAAAATTTTATTTTCACAGGATGTACAAACAACAATTAAGCTCCTCAACATCCCTTATAGGTTGCCAAGTACTCACACTTGGTTCCAAGTATTATAATTATTATTTTTATTTCAACCTTGAATTTATTACAAAATATCCTGGACATTGAATGCTATTCAACTTAAAATGTAACTGAGGCTTTCTTTTTTTTAAAAATTTTTTTAACGTTTTGTTTATTTTTGAGTCAGAGAGAGACAGAGCATGAACGGGGAGGGTCAGCGAGAGGGAGACACAGAATCTGAAACAGGCTCCAGGCTCTGAGCTGTCAGCACAGAGCCCAACGCGGGGCTCGAACTCACGGACCGCGAGATCATGACCTGAGCCGAAGTCAGCCGCTCCACCGACTGAGCCACCCAGGCGCCCCGAGACTTTCTTTTTTAAAACAATATAATACTGACAATAAAAAATTATCCAGAACATCTGCCTCTACCCCACCAAAGATAAACTGCTGTAGGAATTATCGTCTTGTAATAAAACTAGAAAACAAACCAAATAAGTAGAAGATTTTGTTCAAAGATTGAACAATAGACTGTGTGGAAAGAGAATCAAACAAGGTAAGTCCTACAATTGTCTCAGCTTCCTTTCTGGAGGCAATGTCCAGCCTGCAGCACAGGGAAATGGATCCTAAAGAGATCCCAGAGGACTAAATGAATTGAAAGAAAAAGACCATAGTGTGGGAAGACAAAACAGCAGAGTACTAAAAGGGAAGGGCTACAAAGAAAGAGTGCTTCAGAAATGTGTGGGACTTCCTGCCAGTCTGAGAATCAACTAGTGCGTGTATAAAATTAAATTATAGAAGACATGAGAACCACCAGAAAGTAGTGTATCGACACAAAAAAACTCACCCAGGCAGATGGAGAGACTTTATAATATTTCTGGGCCAAGACCCCGGAAAATTCAGAAGAGTCACACCTTAGGAGTGGGGTTAAAGTAACACTACAATAAAGGCTGCCTTATACCCACCTGAAAAAAGCTTTAAAACCAAGCTATAAAAACTTCTGTAGGAAACTTAACTGCTCACAAAAACAAAGTACAATTCTCTTTAAAGGAATACAATAAAATCCAGGATCCAACAATGTAAAATTTGCAATTGATACAAACAGGTGCAATTGATACAAACAAATTTCAACAAATGAACTCAGGACTGACACAGATGATGTAATCAGCACACAAGAACTTTAAAATACCTACTATAAAAAAGTATTTTCAATGACCTAAAGAAAAAAGTTATGAGAAGAGAAATGAATGATACACCTAAGAGACATAAATGGAACATACAAAACTGAAATCCAATGTCTGAAATGAACACATACACTGTATAAGATTAACAGCAGATTAACTCCTGCAGAAAGAAATTAGTTAGCTTAAAGACATAGCAATAGACCCAGAGGGAAGCACAAGAGAGAAAAAAAATGACTGAAAAGGAGTCAAAATACCATCAATTACTTATTGGACAATAACAAGTAATCTAACATATCTATAATTGGAGTACCAGAGGAAAGAAGTGGAAGGGGAGAGATTGAAAAATAGTTGAAAAAACAATGGCCAAATTAAAAAAATTCAATATAGTTAATATATTAGTTTCAAGTATACAATATAGTGATTCAATGATTCTATACATGTCCTCAGTGCTCATTATGATAAATGTACCCTTAATCTCCACCACTATTTCACCCATCCTCCCACCCACCTCCCCTCTTGTAACCATCAGTTTGTTCTCTAAATTCAAGAGTCTGGTTTTTGTTTTATCTCCTTTTTTCTGTTTGTTTCATAAATTCCATATATGTGTGAAACATATGATATTTGTCTTACTCTGACTGACTTATTTCAATTAGTTTGTTGCAAAGAGCAAAGTGTCATTCTTTTTTATGGCTGAGTAATATTTCATTGTGTGTGTGTGTGTGTGTGTGTACATCTTCTTTATCTATTCATCTTGTTGATGTACACTTGGACTGCTTCGATAATTTGGCTATTGTAAATGATGCTGAAATAAACATGGTGCATATATCCCTTTGAATTAGTGTTTTTGTATTCCTTGGGTAAATAGTAGTGGAATTACTGGATAATAGGGTAATTCTATTTTTAATTTTTTCAGGAAACTCCATACAGTTTTCCACAGTAGCTGAACCAGTTTGCATTCACACCAACAGTTCACAAGTTTCCTTTTTCTTTTTTTTTTTTTTTTTTTTTTTTTTTTAATTTTTTTTTTCAACGTTTATTTATTTTTGGGACAGAGAGAGACAGAGCATGAACGGGGAAGGGGCAGAGAGAGAGGGAGACAGAGAATCGGAAACAGGCTCCAGGCTCTGAGCCATCAGCCCAGAGCCCAACACGGGGCTCGAACTCACGGACCGCGAGATCGTGACCTGGCTGAAGTCGGACGCTTAACCGACTGCGCCACCCAGGCGCCCCATGTTTCCTTTTTCTTCACATCCTCACTAACACTTGTTGTTTCTTGTGTATTTTATTTTAGCCATTCTGACAGGTGTGAGGTGATTGTGGTTTTGATTTGCATTTCCCTGATGGTTAGCAATGCTGAACATCTTTTCATTTGTCTGTTGGCTATCTGTATGTTTTTTTTTTTCGGGAAATACCTACTCATGTCTTCTGGCTATTTATTTATTTGTTTGTTTATTTATTTTAATTTATATCCAAGTTAGATAGCATATAGTGCAATAATGATCTCAGGGGTAGAATCCAGTGATTCATCCCCTACATATAACATCCAGTGCTCATCCAAGCAAGTGTCTTCCTTAATCCCCTTTGCCTATTTACCCATCTCCCCACCCAAAACCCCTCCAGTAACCCTAAGTCTGTTCTCTCCATTTGTTCTCTCAGTCTGTTCTCTATATTTAAGAGTCTCTTATGTTTTGTCCCCTCCCTATTTTTATATTATTTTTGCTTCCCTTCCCTTATGTTCACCTGTTTTGTATCTTAAATTCCACATATGAATGAAGTCATATGATATTTGACTTTCTCTGATTGGCTAATTTTGCTTAGCATAATACACACTAGTTCCCCTCACATTGTTGCAAATGGCAAAATTTCCTTTTTTTTTAATTGCCGATATTCCATTATATATATATATATATATATATGTATATACATACACACAAATATAGCTCACATATTCTTCATCCATTCCCCTGAATGGACCTTTGGGCTCTTTCCATACTTTTTTTTGCCCATGTTTTAACTGGATGATGATGATGATGATGATGACAATGACGATGATTGGTGTAGAGTTATACCAGTTCTTTATATATTTTAGGTACTAACCCTTTATCAGATATGTCATTTTTAATTATCTTCTCCCATTCAGTAGCTTGTCTTTTAGTTTGTTGGTAGTTTTTGTTTGTTGTTCTGTTTCTTGGCCTTTTATGTGTAAGTCTAGGTGTTTTATTTGACATTTTTCTTGCTTATTGAGGTAGGCCTATATTACTATAAACTTCCCTCTTAGAACTGCTTTTGCTGCATCCCAAAGACTTGGACCTTTGTGTGTTCATTTTAATTTGTCTCCATGTATTTTTTTTTATTTCCTTTTTTATTTCTTGGTTGTTTAGTAGCATATTGTTTAACCTCCATGTATTCATGTTCTCTCCAGATTTTTTCCTGTGACTGATTTCTAGTTTCATAGCATTGGGGTTGTAAAAGATGCATGATATGACTTCAATCTTTTTTAATTTCTTGAGACTTGTTTTGTGGTAATGGGTAAAGCTTTTTTCAAATCTGATGGAAGCTGAAAATCCATTTATACAAGAACTTCAACAAATACCAAGAAGAAAGGAAAAGGAAACCTTACTTCTTGTTTTCATTTTAAAATATCTTTTAATAATGTCACTACTTAAAGCAAAAATAGCAACCCTGGAACACCTGGCAGGCTCAGTTGGTAAAACATGTGACTGTTGATCTTGAGGTCATCAGTTCAAGCCCTATGTTGGGTATAAGGATTACTAAAAGGGGCATGAGGGAGAGAACACTGTTTTGTGGAAGTTATGAGATATGGAGAAGCAAAATGAATGACAAAAATAGCCAAAAGGACAAGAGGGAAAAATGAAAGCATGATGTCATAATGTTCTTATGCTATACATAAATAGATATTATTTAAGGGTGACTGTGATGACTTAAAAATGTATGATGCAAAAAAGAATGTATAGTTAATATGCAAATAGTGTAGAAAAAGTCTCTAACCAAACAGAAGAAGAGTACACAAATATCAAACAAAAATAAAATAAAGAGTACACAAATTATCAATATGAGGAATGATAGGAGGTTTTCACTATGAATCTCATAGACATTAAAATGATAACAAAGGAATATCATAAACAACTTAGGGTAATAAGCTTGACAACTTAGATGGAATGGACATATTCTTTGAAAGACACAAACTACCAAACGTCATTCAAGAAAAAGATAAGCTGAATAGCTTTACACCTATATTAAATAATGAATGTGCAGATAAAGTCATTGGACAAAGAAAACCTCAGGCACTGATGGCTTTACTGATGGATTCTACCAAACATTTTAAGAGGAAATAATATCAATTTTCTGCCAGTGCAGAAACCAATGATACCAAAACCAAAACAATGAGGTTTTGATACCAAAACTAAACAAATATTTTAATAGAAAACTACATACCTATAAGCCTCATGAAAATATCTATTAATATTAAAAAATATTAGTAAATCAAACCCAACAACGTATATATCATGACCAGATGGGGCTGTACCAGAAATGCAAGGTTGGTATAACATTCAAAAATCAATTAATATAATTTATCTTATTAACAAACTAAAAACAATGACAACATAGGTTTAGATATGGAAAAAAAATTGAGAACATTCATTACCCATTCATGAAAAAACTCAGAAAATGAGCAGTTTGTGTGAACTTCCTCGTCCTGATAAAGGACATGTAGAAGAAAACCCCTAGCGCTAACATCATATTTAATAGTGAAAGAATAAATGCTTTCCTCCTGAGAGGAAAGATGTCTGCTCTCACAACTTCTAATTAACGTTGCTCTAGAGGTCTTAGTCTGTGCCAATAGGCAAAGAAAAGAAACAAAAACTAAAGGTAAACAACAGAAAGGAAGAAATTTGTCTTTGCAGATGTCATAATTGTCCATGTAGAACATTCCAAAGAATCCACAGAAAAGCTACTAAAATTATTGACTTCATCAAGGTCCCAGGATTTGTCATTATAAAAAAAAATAATTGTATTTTTATATACTAGCAATGAACATTTAGAAGTTTAAATTCAGGAAAAATATCTTTAATATTTTATAGACAAATAAAATATGTTCTATATGTCAGACAAATACAAAATGCTTACAGATAAATCTAGTCAAAGAAATACATGTTTTTTTTTTTTAATTTTTTTTTCAACGTTTATTTATTTTTGGGACAGAGAGAGACAGAGCATGAATGGGGGAGGGGCAGAGAGAGAGGGAGACACAGAATTGGAAACAGGCTCCAGGCTCTGAGCCATCAGCCCAGAGCCCGACGCGGGGCTCGAACTCACGGACTGCGAGATCGTGACCTGGCTGAAGTCGGACGCTTAACCGACTGCGCCACCCAGGCGCCCCAAGAAATACATGTCTTGTGCACAGAAAACTACAAAATACAACTGAGACAAGTTTGGTAAGGTTTGTATGTATGGAGAGGCATACCATGTTCATGAATCACAGGACTCACTATTAAGAACTCAATTCTCCCCTAATTGATCTATAGACTCAATAAAATTCCAATAAAATCTCAGCACTTTTTTAAATTAATTCTAAAATTTGTATGAAAATGCAAAGGACCCAAATGACCCAAACAAGTTAAAAAAAAAACAAAGCTAAAGAAATTGTACTACCCGATTTTAAGACTGCAAATAGCTAAGAGTGAAATGGCATAAAAATAAATACATAAATGAAACAAAATGAAAAGTCCAAAATGTACCCACACATGTTCAATCGATGTCTGATACAGGACCAAAGGTAATATAATAGGCAAAAGATAGTCTTTAAACAATGATAATGGAAAAATTAGATACCCATAATGAAACAAAATGAACCTCAATCCTTAACACATATAAAAAATTAACTTGAGGCGCGCCTGGGTAGCTCAGTCAGTTAAGTGTCCAACTTTGGCTCAGGTCATGATCTTGTGATTAATGGGTTTGAGCCCCATATCTGTGAGCTGTCAGCACAGAGCTTGGAGCCTGTTTCAGATTCTGTGTCTCCCTCGCTCTCTGTCCCTCTCCTGCTCATGCTCTGTCTCTGTCTCTCAAAAATAAATAAACATTAAAAAAATTAAAAAAGTAACTTGAAATAGATTATAGATCTAAATATAAGAGCTACACCTATAAAACCTCTGAAGAAAATTCCAAGAGAAAATCATCATAAATATAAGTGGGGCAAGGATTTTGTAGAAAGGATACAAAAAACAAGAGTCATACTAAAAAATATATAAATTGCACTTCATAAAAATTAAAATGTTAACTGTACACTTTAGAGGGATAAGTCCTATGGTATGTGAATTTTATCTCAACAAAGCTATTACCAAAAATATACAATTTTTTGTTGTTCAGAAGATACTTTAAGAAAATAAACATATAAACAGAAAATATTTGAAAAACATATATATCTACTAAAGGATTTGTATCTTGAATATATAAAGAACACTTGCAACTCATTAATAAGAAGACAACTCCAAAAAAAATTAATAAAATGTTTCAACAGACACTTCACCAAAGAAGGTATGAAAAAAAAAAGAAAACATGGAAGTGGAAAATAAGCACATTAAAAGATACTCATTAGAAAATGCAGATTAAAACCACAATAAAATATCACTTCACCCCCACTAGAATGGTTAAAATTTCAAAGGCAGACATTACCAAGTGTTGGCAAGGATGCTAAGGAACTAAATTTCTCATATATTAAGTGTGAGAATGAAAATGATACAGCCAGTTTGGAAAACACTTAGGCAGTTTCTTACAAAATTAAACATATACTTCCATAATCCCAGCAATTAGATGTTTATGTATTTAGTCATGAGAAATGAAAACATATCCCACCACACACACATATGAAATACTGCTTAGAGAAATGTTTACAGAAGTTTTATTCAAAATACTGAAAACAGGAAACAACCCAAAAGTTCATCAATCAGTGAATAAATAAAGTGAGATACATTCATGCAAGAAAATACTAATTGGCAATAAGAAAGGAACAAAAAGGATAGATGTAACAGGATGGATTAACCTCATAAGCATTAAGCTAAGTAAAAGAAACCAAAGTCAAATAACTGTATGCTTCATGATTCCATTATGGCTGTTGCCATAGGGGTTGTCAATAGTTGCCAGGGGCCCTGAGTAGTGGAAGGAATTGACTGGAAAGGGGAAGGAAAGGACTTTTGGGGTTGATGTAAACATTCTATATTTTAATTGTGGTTGTAGTTACACATTGTATGTGTCTGTCAAAATTCATTACACTATACCCTTAAAATGGATGACTTTATTAGATAATAATTATATATCAATACAGCTGATTAAGTTTACTGAACTTTCACTATGCTACCACTCTTATCATTTCTGTTTTTGAAAATTATCTTCCAAACACATAAGAATGGCTGAGGGTAACACAACTAGAAATTTTATATACTAGTAGAATATAGGTTGAGAAGACTTATATTTTCTAAAAACCAAGTTAAAAGTAATAAAAAAGAAGTTTGTTATCCAGTTTTGGATAAGATAGAATAGCTCCATTCCTTCCAGGCCCCCCTTTATAAATAACATCAGTAAGCAAAACACAACAAAAAAAGCATAGCAAAACTGAACAGTGGGAAGAAGAAGATAGACTATCTAGTGATCTCAGAACTTAAGGAATATTGTGTGGTGAACTCCCTGGATTTCCTTATTGCTTCCCATACATCCTGGGCAAAAAGCCACAGAACCATCTAACCCAGAACTATCAATGGTCACAGAAAAAGGAAAAACAAAACAAAACAAAAAACGAAGCTCTAAGAAAAGTTTTTACCTGTAACCAAAGTCCAAGAAAAAGAGAGACGACAATAGGCAACATTTTTGGCAATATCCAACGCATTCCAACCAAAAGTCCACGTAAAAATTGTCCCCTGCCCACTGAAGTTTTGGCAAGACTATGCAAGAAGCTGGTCTTTCACTCCATCTTTCACTGCCCTATGGAAACAAGTGTTAGTACTCCAATTCTCCTGCAATGTCAATATGGTTGAGCAGGGAGATAATCTTCCATCTTTACCTGGCAGAAGCAGGTAGTATGCATATTGTCCTTCCAAAGTAGTGTCAGAAGCGTTGAGCAAAGATATGATAGCTGAAACAAAAATCATTGACCTTCCATACATCTCTCACCTGGTACAAGCAGATGATGCTCCAATTTCCCTACTGGCAGAATCAGTGGGGTCTGGCATCAAGCTGAACCACCACTTCCATCCAGTAGCATATACAGGCTACATTTTTCCTGAAATGGTTTGGTAGGACCCATGGGAAGCTGAAAATACATATCCATCCAGCCCTCATGGTACATCTCAACAGGGGAACTGTTCACTAAAAAGAAGAAGATTAAATAGGATCTAGAGTGTCATCATATAATATCCAAAGCATCCATACACACCAACCCATGCCCATTTTAGCTTCAGCTGTACTGCCAGGATGCTGCCTGCACAGAATGCCCCAGCACCTACTGGCCTATACTCCATCTCAGCTCCAGCCACCCCTACAGGGAACCCTCTGGTCCTGAAACACCTTGGTTTACATCCCCTTTAGCTTTAGCTATTCGGCCAAAGTGTCTTCGTGTGTAGACCTCAGGTCTCCCCAGCTTGCACTCACGTTAGTTTCAACTATTCTGTCAGGGCAATCTCTGCATAGAGAGCTCAGGGACACTGTAGTCCCCACACTGTATCGGATCCAGCTGCCCCACCAAGGCACCCTCTGCATAAGGCACCCCAGGACACCCCAGCTTGCATTGACTTCAACTTTTGCTATTCTAACAGGGCACACACTAATTGGAAAGCTCCAGGACATCCAGTCCATGTCAGCCACAGCTTCGGCCAGCCAGCAAAAGTCACCAAGCACACACAGTCTATATATAAGACAACCAAACACAAGACCATTCTTTCAAAAGTTAAGAGAAATGGCTGTTCCACCTAATCCATAGAAACAAACACAGGAAGTCAAGCAAAATGGGGAGACAGAGGATTATGCTCCAAAAGAAAACCATCTTAGAAAAGAAATGAAACAGAGATAAACAACATGCCTAATAAAAAATTTAGTTATAATATTAAAGATACTCACTGGGATGGAAAGAAAAGTGAAAGAACTCAAGGAGACTTTCAATAAAGAGATATAATTATAAAAAAGAACCAATTAGAGTTGAGGAATACAATAACTGAAATAAAAAACACTAGAGGAGGAGAAGTCAAGATGGTGGAAGAGCATGGAAGTCTTTTGTGTGTCTCACGTCCATGAAATACAGCCAGATCAACACTAAACCATCCTGCACACCTAGAAAACTGATTGGAGGATTAATACAACAATGTGCACAACCTGAACCACAGAATTCAGCAGGAATTCACACCAAAAGAAAGAGCACGAAGAAACAACAGCCAGGGATTTAACGAACACAGATACAAGCAAGATGTCTGAACCAGAATTTAGAATCATGATAATAACAATACTAGCTGGAGTCGAAAATAGATTAGAATCCCTTTCTGCAGAGATAAAAGAAGTAAAAATTAGAATGAAATTAAAAATGCTATAACTGAGCTGCAATCACCGATGGATGCAGCGGTAGCAAGGATGGATGAAGCAGAACAGAGAATCAGCGATATAGAGGACAAACTTATAAGAATAATGAAACAGAAAAAAGAGGGAGATTAAAGCACGATTTAAGAATTAGAGAAATCAGTGACTCATTAAAAAGAAACAACATCAGAATCATAGGGGTCCCAGAAGATAAAGAGAGAGAAAAAGGGGTAGAAGGGTTATATGAGCAAATCATAGCAGAATATTTTCCTAACCTGGGGAAAGACACAGACATCAAAATCCAGGAAGCACAGAGAAGCCCCTTAGGTTCAACAAAAAACGACCATCAACAAGATATATCATAGTCAAATTCACAAAATACTCAGGCAAGGAGAGAATTATGAAAGCAGTAAGGGGAAAAAAGTCCCTAATCTACAAGGGAAGACATATCAGGTTTGCAGCAGACCTATCCAGAGAAGCTTGGCAGGCCAGAAAGGAGTGGCAGGATATATTCACTGTGTGGATGGAACTGGAGAGTGTTATGCTAAGTGAAATAAGTCATACAGAGAAAGACAGATACCATATGTTTTCATTCTTATGTGGATCCTGAGAAACTTAACAGAAGACCATGGGAGAGGGGAAGGAAGAAAATAAAAAAGTTAGAGAGGGAGGGAGCCAAACCACAAGAGACTCTTAAAAACTGAGAACAAACTGAGGGTTGATGGGGGGTGGGAGGGAGGGAAGGATGAGTGATGGGTATGGAGTAGGGCATCTGTTGGGATGAATACCGGGTGTTCATTGCATGGAAACCAATTTGCCAATAAATTTCATATTAAAAAAATCAAAAAAATGAAAATTAAAAAAAATGTAAGGAAAACAGAAACACACACACACACTAGAGGGAATCAGTAGCAGATTAGAGGATGCAGAAGAATGTATCAATGATCTAGAATGAAAAGCAACAAGCTGAACTGCTAAAAGAGAGTTTTTAAAAATGAGGACGGGTTAAGGGATCTCTTGGACAACGTCAAGCAACAAGCATTTAGCACTATAGAGGTCCCACAAAAATAGAAAATGGGTTATAATATAGGAAAAGAAATAGACATACATCCAGGTCCAAGAAGCACAGAGAGTTCCAAACAAGATTAACCCAAGAAGGCCCACAACATGATACATAATAATTAAAATGTCAAAGTTTAAAGTTAAAGAAAGAATTTTAAAAACAGCAAGAGAGAATCAAAAATTTATCTACAAGGGAAAACCTTAGGCTATCAGCTAATTTTTCAGTAGAAAATTTACAGGCTAGGAGGGAGTGGTGTGATATATTCAAAGTGCTGAAAGGAAGAAACTTACAACCAGGAATATTCTACCCAGCAGGGCTACCATTCAGATTTGAAGGAGAGATAAATAATTTCCTAAACAAAGAAAAGATAAAAGAGTTTATCACAACTAAACCAGCCTTACAAATAAAGGTTACAGGGATTTCTTTAAATGGAAAATAAATGGCTACAATTCTACACAAGAAAATTATGAATAAAAATATGTTAAATATGATAGTATCTACATTAAATGTGAAGGAGGGAATAAAAAATCAAAGGAAAGGAAAGGGGAAAAAACCCAAGATTTTTCTGTTGTTTTTTTAATTTTATTTATTTATTTATTTTTAAAAAAATTTTTTTTTCAACGTTTATTTATTTTGGGGACAGAGAGAGACAGAGCATGAACGGGGGAGGGGCAGAGAGAGAGGGAGACACAGAATCGGAAACAGGCTCCAGGCTCTGAGCCATCAGCCCAGAGCCTGATGCGGGGCTCGAACTCCCGGACCGCGAGATCGTGACCTGGCTGAAGTCAGACGCTTAACCGACTGCGCCACCCAGGCGCCCCTCTGTTGTTTTTTTTGTGTTTGAATTTAAATGACCCCCAAATTAATATAGACTTCAATTTTCTTAGGGTGTTGTATACAAACCTAATGGTAACCACAAATCCAAACCATATGATAGATACACAAAAAGTAAAGAAAGCCAAACATAACACTAGAGAAACTCATCAATCACAAAGAAAGTCAGCAAGAGAAGAAAGGAACAGAGAGGAACTACAAAAGCAACCATAAAACAAATAACAAAATTCCTTTAAGTATATATATGTTTTATATATTAGTTTAATTTAATAATTAGTTTAATATTTAGTTTCAATATAGTTTAAATGATAATGGCCTAAAAGGTACAAACAAAAGATAAGGTGGTAGAATAGATTAAAAAAAAACAAGACCCATCTATATGCTGCCTACAAAAGACTCACCCGAGCTAATGATCCATATAAAAAGACAGCAAAGGTATGGAAAAAAAATTTTCTATGCAAATGAAAGCAAAAAAAAAAAAAACAAAAACAAACAAACAAACAAATAACAACAAAACAAAGCCAGGATAGCAATACTTAATATCCAACAAAATCGACTTTAAAGGAAAGACTGTAACAAAAGATAAAGCAGGGTATTACTTGGCTCAATGATAAATGGCTCAATGTAACAAGAGGCTATAACAATGGTCAATATCTACACACCCAACTCTGTAGCATCTAAATACATAAAGCAAATACTAATGGACATAAAACGAGAAATTGATGGTAATATAACAGTAGGGGACTCTAATACTCCACTCAATGTTAATTGACAGATCATCCAGGCAGAAGAGCAACAAGCAAACAGTGTCTCTGAATGATACATTGAACCAGATGGTAAAAACATATACAGAACATTCCATCCAAAACAACAGAACACACATTTTTTGTAAGTGCACATGGAATATTCTCCAGAACAGATCATGTATTAGACTACAAAACAAGTCTAAAATTTAAGAAGACTGAAATCATACCATGCCTTTTTTTCTGATCACAATGCTATGAGTAGAAATAAATCATAAGAAAAAAAAAAACTGGAAAAAAACAAACACATGGAAGCTGAACAACATGATACTAAATAACCAATGGGTCAATTAAGCAATCAAAGACATTTAAAAATACATAAAGACAAATGAAAATGAAAACACAACAGTTCCAAGTCTTTGGGACACAGTGAAAGCAGTTCTAAGAGGGAAATATACAGCAATATAAGCCTACCTCAAGAAACAAGAAAAAGCTCAAATAAACAATTTTACCTTATAGCTAAAAGGACTAGAAAAAAAGAAAAAATAAACCCCAAAATCAGTAGAAGGAAGGAAATAATTGAGAACAGAGAAGGAATAAATGACAGAGACTAAAAACACAATAGAAAAAAATCAGTGAAACCAAGAGCTGGTTCTTCAGGAAGATAAACAAAGTTGATAAACCCTTAGCCTATTTAGAAAAAAAGAGAAAGAAACAAAATAAATCCAATCATAACTGAGACAGGAGAAGTAACAACTCACACCACGCAAATACAAAGGATTATAAAAAAGTATTATAAATTATATGCCAACAGATTGAGCAACCTAGAAGAAATGGATAAATTCCTAGAAACATACAATCTTCCAAAACTGAATCAAGAAGATATAGATAATCTGAATAGACTGAATACAAGTAACCAAATTGAATTGGTAATCAAAAAACTACCAAAAAATAAAAGTGTAACACCACATGGATTCACAGGTGAATTCTACCAAATATTTAAAGAAGAGATAATACCTATTCTCTTCAAACTATTCCAAAATATAAAGGAAAGAAAGCTATAAAAACTATTTCATGAGGCCAGCATTTACCTAATACCAAAACCAGACAAAGGCACTACAAAAAAAGAAAACTATAGACCAATATCTCTGATGAACATAAATGGAAAATTGTCAACAAAATATTACCAAACCTCATACAATACTTTAAAAAGATAATTTACCATGATCAAGTGGGATGCAAGGATGGTTCAACATTCACAAATCAACCAACATGATACACTACATCTACAAAATGAAGGCTAAAAGTCATATGGTCATCTCAATAGATGTAGAAAAAGCATTTGACAATATTCAACGTCAGTTCATGATAAAAACTCTGAACAAAGTGTTGTTAGAGGGAACATACCTCAACATAATAAAGGCCAAATATGAAAAATCCACAGCCAACCTACTCAATGGTGAAAACTGAGATCTTTTCCTCTGTGACCAGGAAGAAGACAAAGATGTCTACTCTTGCCAGTTTTATTCAACAGAGTACTGGAAGTTCTAACTGAAGTAATCAGACAAGAAAAATATATGAAGCATCCATATTGGTAAAGAAGAAGTTAAACTGTCACTATTCGCAGGTAACATGATACTATATGCACAAAAGCCTAAAGACTCCACCAAAAAACTACTAGAACTGATAAGTTAATTCAGTAAAGTTTCGGGATACAAAATCAATGTACAGAAATCTGCATTCCTGTACACTAATAATGAAGCAGCATAAAACGAAATTAATAAAACAATCCCATTTATAATTGTACCAAAACTAATAAAATATGTAGAAATAAACTTAACCAAAGAAGTAAAAGACTTGTATGATGAAAACTATAAAACACTGATAAAAGAAATTTAAGACAATGCAAAGAAGTGGAAAGACATTTCATATTCATGGATTAGAAGAAGAAATGTTGTTAAAATGTCTATACTGCCCTGGGACACCTAGAGGACTCAGTTGGTTATGTGTCCAACTTTGGCTCAGGTCATGATCTTACAGTTTGTGAATTTGAGCACCACATCAGGCTCTATGCTGACTGTGTAGAGCCTGGACCCTGTTTCAGATTCTGTGTCTCCCTCTCTTTCTGTCCCTCCCCAACTCATTCTCTCTCTCTCAAAAATAAATAAAAACTTTAGAAAAATGTCTATACTACCCAAAAAAATCTATACATTTAATGGAATTCCTATCAAAATATCAAAAGCATTTTCCAAAGAACTAAGAACAAACAATCCTAAAATTTTCATGGAATCACAAAAGTTCCTGAATAGCAAGGCAATCTTGAAAAGGAAAAACAAAACTGAATGTATCACAGCTCCAGATTTCAAGATATACTACAAAGCTTTAGTAATCAGAAGAGTATGGTACTCCACAAAAATAGATACATAGGTCAATGGAACAGAATAGAGAGCCCAGAAATAAAGTCACATTTATATGGTCAATTAGTACAAAAGAGTCAAAAATACACAATGGGGAAAAGATAGTCTCTTCAATAGATTGTGCTGGGAAAAGCGGACAGCTACATGTAAAAGGCTGAAACTGGACCACATTTTATTATCATACAGAAAAATAAACTCGAAATGGATTAAAAACTAAATGTAAGATCTGAAACCATAAAAATCCTAGAAAACAACACAAGAAGTAATTTCTCTGACAGAAGATATAGCAAGATTTTTCTAGATATGTCTTTTAAGGCAAGGGAAACAACAGCAAAAATAAGCTATTAAGACTATATAAAAGGGGTGCCTGGGTCTGTCAGTTTTTTAAGCATCTGATTCTTGATTTTGGCTTAGGTCATGATCTCATGGTTCATGGAATCAAGCCCCACATTGGGCTCCACACTGACAGCACAGAGCCTGCTTGGGATTCTCTCCCTCCCGCTTTCTCTGCCACACCCCCCCCCCCCCCACAATGCACTCTGTCGCTCTGTTTCTCTCTCTCTCAGAATAAATAAATAAACATTAACAAAGATACTACCATTGGAGCAAACTGAGTGAGGGGTATATGGAATCTCTCTGTATCATTTCTTAGAACTGTAGGCAAATCTATAATTATCTGAAGACAAAAGAAAAAGAGTTCAGCACAGGGTAAAGGTAGATATTTGACTCTGTAAAAGTGGGCCTTTTAGCTGTAAGTATAGCTCAAAGTATATTGGAGAGAAATTGGTAATCAAAGGTTAATATTTTTTACTAATTAAAGCTCTTATAAACCCATAAGTAAAGCACAGAAATCTAAAAATATGTGTAAAAGATATTATTAGAAAATAAAATGTAAGTGTTTAACAAACAATACCGTATATATTTGACTTAACTATCAAATTGACAAAAAATATTTACAAATGACAAAGCTCACTATGGGCACAGGTGTGGGGAAAATGGGCCCCTTGGTGAAGGCTTTCTGGAAGGTAGTGGCAATGCTTATCAATGTTTAATGTGTGTGTCCCATTTGACCTAACAATTCCATTATTTGAAATTTCTCCTCTGGAAATATCCAGACAAGTTCACAGGCTTGGATACTCATTAGCACTGCTAATACTACTAGTGAATGGGAAACACCTCACTGCCCATTGGTAGAGGGTAATGAAATACTTCATGGTTGAGCCCTCTGGTGAAATAGCATGTAGGTATACAAATGGCTGTGTTGAACTGTATATATTGACATGACTAGAAAGAAGTTCATAACATATTGTTAAATTTTTTAAAACGAGTTACATAAAAGCATATGGAATGTGATCCCATCTCTGGTTTTCTTTTTCTTGTTTCTTTTTTAAGTCTATTTATTTATTTTGCGGGGGGAGGGGCAGAGAGGGAGCGAGAACCCCAAGCAGGTTTGCTTTGTCAGGGCAGAATCCCAACATGGGGCTAAATCCCAAGAACTGTGAGATCATGACCTGAGCCGAAATCAAGAGTCAGACACTTAATTGGCTGTGCCACTCAAGCGCCCTTAGATTTCTTTTTATTTTTATTTATTAATTTTTTTTTATTCTTAGAGAGAGAGAGAGCACCAGCCAAGGAGGGACAGAGAGAGAAGGAGAGAGAGAATCCCAAGCAGACTCCATGCTGACTGAGCAACCCAGGTGCCCCAGATTTTTTTTTTAAGTTTGTGTATATGTGCAGAGAAAAATCTTGAAAAACTGTACAGTTAAATTATAACAATGACCTGTGTAAAACTTGCAGTGTCTGCACAGGAAAGCCTTAAAACCCAGTCCTGTCACTAGAGAAGGATATGGCTCCACCTTCATCCCAGTCTTCCAGCTTCTCCAAGACTTTTCTGATATAAGATGACAGAGTAAGAGTTGGACAGAATGTGCTTAAACACGCAAAAGGTCTGACTTATCCAAAAATAAATATTATCCCAGTAACTGGGTAATAAGTGATCTTTCTTTCCTTTTATGTTTTCTGAAATGTTTACAATGAACATGAAATACCTTTATTAAAATAAATCAATCAAAACAAAGGAATAAATGATAATATGATATTTGATTAAAGTACTTTAAGGATACTTCCTTTAAAAGACATGAGATCTTGGGGCGCCTGGGTAGGTCAGTCAGTTGGACGTCGGACTTCAGCTCGGGTCATGATCTCACAGTTCATGAGTTTGAGCCCCATGTCAGGCTCTGTGCTGACAGCTCAGAGCCTGGAGCCTGTTTCAGATTCTGGGTCTCCCCCTCTCTCTGCCCTCCCCTGCTCATACTCTGTCTCTGTCTCTCTCAAAAATAAATAAATATTTTAAAAAATAAAATAAAAAAAGACATGAGATCTTCTCTCTTAGCAACTTTCAAATACACAATACAGTATTATTAAGAATAGTCACCATGCTATACACTAGTTGCTAAGAAAGATCTTAAATGTTCCCATCACAAGAAAAAAAAATTTGTAACTGTGTATAATGACAGATGTTAACTAGACTAGTGGTGACCATTTTGCAAAATATACAAATATTGAATCATTCTGTTGTACACATGAAACTAAGATGTTATATGTCAATTATCCCTCACTGTAAAAAATATATGAGAAACTGCATGTTATTTCTTAGAACCTCACAAGTAATTATTTTTTTGGTTATGAATTATATAACAAAAATCGGTACCATAAATTGGGGTATAGAAATTACTTTCATTAACTTTAGTGTTCTAGTGCAGAGAGAATCCACAGGCACAAGTAGGACATGTAGGGCCAAATGCCTGATGGAAATTAAAGTGAATCTACTGAGGATATATCAAAAATTACTTCTAATTGTAATTCATCTTTTTGTCAATAACACCTTCATGCAAGGGTTTTCAAGTCTTCCACTGCCATAATAAATGAGTCTTATCCAGATGGCCAACAGGCACATGAAAAGATGCTCAACATCGCTCCTCATCAGGGAAATGCAAATCAAAACCACACTCAGATATCACCTCATGCCAGTCAGAGTGGCCAAAATGAACAAATCAGGATACTCTAGATGCTGGCGAGGATGTGGAGAAACAGGAACCCTCTTGCATTGTTTGTGGGAATGCAAACTGGTGCAGACACTCTGGAAAACAGTGTGGAGGTTCCTCAAAAAATTAAAAATAGACCTACCTTAAGACCCAGCAATAGCACTACTAGGAATTTACCCAAGAAATACAGGAGTACTGATGCATAGGGGCACTTGTACCCCAATGTTTATAGCAGCACTCTCAACAATAGCCAAATTATGGAAAGAGCCTCAATGTCCATCAACTGATGAATGGATAAAGAAATTGTGGTTTATATACACAATGGAGTACTACATGGCAATGAGAAAGAATGAAATATGGCCCTTTGTAGCAACATGGATGGAACTGGAGAGTGTTATGCTAAGCGAAATAAGCCATACAGAGAAAGACAGATACCATATTTTTTCACTCATATGGATCCTGAGAAACTAACAGAAACCCATGGGGGAAGGCAAGGAAAAAAAAAAAAAGAGGTTAGAGTGGAAGAGAGCCTAAGCATAAGAGACTCTTAAAAACTGAGAACAAACTGAGGGTTGATGGGGGGTGGGAGGGAGGGGAGGGTGGGTGATGGGTATTGAGGAGGGCACCTTTTGGGATGAGCACTGGGTGTTGTATGGAAACCAATTTGACAATAAACTTCATATATTGAAAAATAAATAAATAAATAAAAAATAAAAAAAATAAAAAAAATAAATGAGTCTTCACACTACTCCTTCAAAGATAAGGAAGGGACACATCTGTCTTTGTCTCTGTCACTGACACATCCAGAGTCCATGGAAGCCTCCAAATTTGGATTACAATTCTTCATTCATAAAATAATGGTAATAATCCTTCACATTCCTTTCTTCATGAACATATTGAAGGAATCTTAGCGATTGAATAAGGGTGTCTTCACAGTATATTTGTCACAGTGCTTTGTCATTAGCAAAAAATGTCATTACCACTAACTTCAGGGTTATTACTAGCAATTATCTCCGTGTCACTCCTAAAATGAGTGGCCTTTCTCCCCATTTTTGTCCCTGAACCTAATCATAACTCCTTACTTGAAACCTCAATACAAGATGAGCTTTCAAAAATATGTAGTTGACAATTAGAATCTTTGCATTCCTTTGTGCTTCTTAGAGATAGTCCTGATAATTACTCAATCTATGACTGAGGTATTAAAAGTTTTAAGCCCGGGGTGCCTGGGTGGCTCAGTCAGTTGAGCATTTGACTCTTGGTTTAGGTTCAGGTCATGATCACAGGGTTGTGGGATCAGCCCCTCATTGGTCTCCACTCTGAGCATTGGGATTCTCTCTTTCTTTCCCTGTGCCTCTCCCCCACTACCCCCACTCACTCTCTTTCTCTCTCTCTCAAATAAATAAAATGAAAAAAAAATTTAAAGACTTAAGCTTGAAAAACACTTTGAACTTCTTGAAGGAAAATAATTCTGGTTTTGAATTATGATCAAGACACCCACTAAGAAAATGAATGTTTCTTGGCCACAAGTATACTGGAAATGTAGATTAAGGAGGAGGGGGAAACACAGTAGCCAAGAGCAGACAAAGGGGGAAGGAAGGGAAACAGGAGGGTGAAGGGACAGACAAAAGAAATAATAGAATTTGGAGAAAAAGAGGGTTGTTTCTTCAAATTGAGTTGACCTCCTTTAAGCAAGTAAATATTATACTACATTCTAATCCTTTGTAGCATGGATCTTCCCTGTACTCTGCAAAGTGTTTTGGTATCTTTTGCCTCTGGTACCTAATTTTTTTTTTTTTACATTTATTTTTGAGAGGCAGAGAAAGACAGAGTGTGAGCAGGGGAGGGGCAGAGAGGAGGCACAGAATCCAAAGCCGTCTCCAGGCTCTGAGCAACCTGTCAGCACAGAGCCCAACATGGGGCTCGAACCCACGAACCATGAGCTGAAGTCAGATGCTTAACCAACTGAGCCACCCTGGCGCCTCTGCCTCTGGTACCTAAAATAAAATTTCGAATATCTTGAAAGAGTTGGCTCACTACATGTACTGAAGGATGATCCAGAGGGTCATTTTATCTCCAGATTATGGAATAATTCCCTTCTTCCTTTTCTGGGTATCACCACTCACCAGCAGTAGGCCAGGTATCCTAAGAACAGAGGTGGGAGTCTCCATCTGTCTCAAGCTGACATTTAATCTGTTTCTGTGTCCTGGGATCCTGCTGTCATCTCCCCTTGGGGACTTGCTGAGTAACTATTCATTTCCTAAACAGAACAATCTCAAATGAGGAAGGAATTTCCTAGATGGATATCCTGTCAGAATATTTCCTCTGGCCTCAATCTGTTACTCCTCAACCCTGCTACATCCCATCCATTTTCTTCTGGAAAAAGTGAGCAGCAAAGACAGAACAATGCTTTTGCCTATTCTGAAGGCCAATTCTTGAGTTGACAGCCTGCACCAACCTCCCTAGCAGTTTGTGAATCTATGAAGTCAAGTGGACTTTTCTGACTCATTGGACCTGGGCAGGGAAAGACACCAATTTCCAATATCTTGGGAAGCCTTTTCCCAATGACCTATGTAACTTTTGCACTATCTGCACAGAAAAGCCCCACTCCCATCCCAACCTTGTCACCAGAGAAGGATTAGGCTCCACCTTCATCCCCAGTCTTCCAGCTTCTCCAGATATTTTCTGATATAAGACAACAAGAGTCAGACAGGATGTGCTTGAACAGACAAAAATTCTGATTTATCCAAAGACAAGCATTGTTATGATGGAATTCAAAGGGCAAGATCCATGTGAGACCAGATGAGCAGTGTCTTATCCCAACCAGGAGCTGGGGAGAGTCAGGGAACATTCCCTGGAGGAAGTGATGCCTGAGTTGGGTTCTGAAGGTACAGAAGGGAGTGGGATGAACATGTGGTAGGAAGGGAAGAGCATTCTAGGCAGAGGCAGAAAGCGAAGAAAGTGTGGGTACATATTCAGAGAATTGCAAAAATATAGGTCAGCTAACATGTGGTGCATGTGAAGAAGAAAGCAAAGTCGCATCTAGAAGACTTTAGGGACCTAGACTGCTGGCAATGGGAGACATCAAAGAGTTTCTAAGCAAAGGAAGGTCTGGTTGCATTCTTTCAAGTTTCTGCTAATTATTGATATATATTTTATTAATATATATTGGATGAAGCCTTTTCTGTCAACAGGCATTGATCCACATGAGAAAAACAAACAAAAACAAAATACATTAAGAAAAGCCTGATATTTTTTTAAAATAAAAACAAATATTTTACTTTTAAAATTAGCATTTCTATTTAAAAATGACAGAAAATCGTAAAAGAACCGAATAGTCTCCTCAAATTTGGTTTCCCATTAACTTTTCCAACCTTTTCAGGCCATCATACTGTAGAGCCTACCAAAATTAGGGAAACCTTCTTCTTTGAAGGTGAGGCTTTGACTGCAGCGAGACCAAAACGACAGAATACCACAGACAGCTCCATGGGTCTTTTATTCCCATGAGCCCTCTGCCTGCCTAAAAGGGAACTAAATGATCCCAATGATTCTGACACGCTAGCTGGTGTTACTCACTCAGCAGTTGGGAGGCAGAAGTTGGAGGGGCTTAGCCTGAAGTATACAGCCAAGCCCTGGGAGTGTTCTGAATCTTCTTATAGCCTAACTCTAGGTACCAGTTTTCATTCAATTACAACTTCCTTTCACCTAATTTGGGTTTCTTCCTAATATATCTATGGAGATGTACATGTCAAAAGAGCAAGCAAGCTAGGTTTCTTAAACACAAGACCTGTATACTTCATCCATTCTTTCTGCAGCCTATCTTTCTGGAATGGGTATACCAACTTTGGCACACCTGTCTGTTGCTCAGGATGTTCTCAGCTGCAAGTAACAAAAACCTGAACTTAAAGTGATTTAACAATAAAAGAAGGATGGGCACCTAGGTGGTTCAGTTGGTTAAGTGTCAGATTCTTGATTTCAGCTCTGGTCATGAACTCACGGGTTTGTGGATTGAGTCCCAGGTCAGGCTCCGTGCCGACGGTAAGGAGCCTGCTTAGGATTCTCTCTCTCCATCTCTTTCTCTCAAAATAAATAAATAAACTTAAAAAAATAAGAAAAGGATTAGCTCACATATCAAGGAAGTCCCAGCATGGGCAGCTCTGAGCATGGCATGATTAGGGCTTCCTCTCTATTCCTCCATAAGGCCCTAGCTCAGCCCTTCTTCACATGCTGGCTTTGTCCTCAGGCTGCCTTCCTTCATGGCCACAGCCACCAAGAGCAACAGGTACAACAAGCCACCTTATTTAGAGAGCCTCTCCTCCAACTGTGGAATAACAGTTCTCCCCCTTAGTCTTATTGGGTCAACTGTGATCACTTGTCTATCTTTTAGACCAATAGTAGTTGCCAGAAGGATGTGATGCCCTGATTGACTTAAGCCTGGCTCCCTGAACCAATCACAAGTAAGAAGATATGACAGCAGCAAGGCAAGTTTATTTACACTGATAAGGACCCACTCCTGGAGTGATAGGTCATGAAGTCATGGGTCAGCTTCCCTTGGGTCACTCAGCCTGCAAAACCTAAGTTCTAATAAGACAGAGAAAGGACACAAGATCCTTGACAGACAACTAAGAGTGTCTACATTTCCTCACTTTAGAGTAATACTCATTATCTATTAATCCCTTTAGTTCTCAATTCCTGGGGGATACATTTAAGAGTTTTCCCAAGACTTTCTATAGCACCTCATTGATGTCCCTCTCCTCAATAATACTCAAGAATGCCTCATCTGAGGTGAATCTTGTATCTCACTATTATTTCATATATTCTAGTCTTGTCTCTTAACTAAAATATAAACTATCAAAAGACAGAGTTCAGGGCATATAAAAAAATCCCCTGGTAAACACAATGCTTTCCAAAGATGGTATATAACTTATAAGTAAAAAATTCATCCACAAGGCAAAACCATATAAGGCATAGAGATGCATTTTAGAACAAAATCCCTTCCCTAACATACCTTTAAGAATATGGTGTTGCAATTCCCTAGCTACATTTATGCTCGAATATCTATATAACGTCCATCTTTGGTTATACCACCCTCCTGCTCAGAATCCTTCAGTTGCTTGCGCACTGCTCAGTCTGCCATAAAGGACTTTCCAGCCACTTCCCTACTTGTGTCCTATGCAGACCAAACAGCACTTCTCAGTGCCTTTCCCTGCACAATGCACAGTTTGGAACGTCTTCTTTTTCTGTCACTGCCTCTTGAAATCTTCAAGGCTCAGATGCCTTGAAGTTCAAATGCCACATCTTCCCTGGGGAATATGACTGAGGTATGAGAGTATGTGCTCAAAATCATGCTCTCTAAACATTTATTCTATGTTTATTTTTTATTTTTTTTTAATTTTTTTTTCAACGTTTATTTATTTTTGGGACAGAGAGAGACATAGCATGAACGGGGGAGGGGCAGAGAGAGAGGGAGACACAGAATCGGAAACAGGCTCCAGGCTCTGAGCCATCAGCCCAGAGCCCGACGCGGGGCTCGAACTCACGGACCGCAAGATCGTGACCTGGCTGAAGTCAGACGCTTAACCGACTGCGCCACCCAGGCACCCCTATTCTATGTTTATTTTACAGATACAGAGAGAAAATGATTTTATACAAATAAATATGAAAATACCAGTTAGTATTTAATATGAGATGTTTATCACATAAATACAAGATAATATATTTGGAATGGTTTTCATTTTGTAGTTTACTCATAACTGGAAAGTCACAAAGAATAATTTAGACACATGTCTGACATGGATAATCACAAATACTTTTTAATGAGTTTATGTCTTCTGAAACCACACAGATTATAAATAGGATTTCTCATGAACATTTTCTATAACATATTCAACTATATAAACAGCATTACTAAAATCTCAGCACAAAGTAATTTCATTGCTTTATTGGTGCATTTACTTTGTGATATATTCTGACCATGATTCATTAAATTAAGTGCAATGTGCTACCCTACCAGATCATTGAAATCAGTTTCCACAACATTAACCCAACATGAATTAGCCACATTACTCATATTTCAGAGTTTCATAAATATAAAAATAAATACATTCATAACTGACTTTCAATAAAAGAATCTTGAAAGAAAGTTCCCAAAAGAGCATCTTATTTTAATTCTATTTCAAACTCAGTTAATTGAGTGTCACTCACACACACAAAAAAACCTTTTTCAAAAGCAGGTAAACTTACTACCTCAACTTCAGTGGCTAACACAGAGTCAATATCTTGTGGCAATAGAAAGAGCCAAAAATTTCCATTGTCCATGCAAGTCTTCTGTCTCTAGTTTTCTTTTCCCAATCAGGCACAGTAAAGACATGTTAAATCACTCATGCCTAGGAGATGTCAGCTGACCTAGTTGCTGACATCAGATAGCCTTCAGTGTTGGTGCTGTAGCTTATCGTTTTACCATCCAGCTGAATGTTCAGCATGCAAAAAATAACCCAAAAAGGTAGGTATGGTCAAGAAATCTTGTTTCTATGTTGGGTACTTTCTGTTTGTGGAGAGTAGAGCTGATACACTTCTACAGTTATGAAAGGAGCATGAGAAAACAGGCTACCTGGCATTCTGTTTGCTATGATTCCAGAGTTACTTTCTTTTTTAAAAATGTTTATTTATTCATTTTAAGAAAGAGAGAGATAGAAAGAGAGAGCATGAGCAGGGTAGGGGCAAAGAGAATGGGAGAGAGAGAATCCCAAGAAGGCTCCAGCTATCAGTGCAGAGCCTGACATGGGGCTCGATTTCATGAACCATGAGATGATATGAGCTGAAATCAAGAGTCAGACACTTAACCAACTGAGCCACCCAGGCACCCCCACAGTTACTTTCATGTACAGGGAGTTCTCACCCTGGTTCCATCTTCTAGCAGCTTTAGGAGTCCTCTGAACTCTTGACTCTTTACACCTCTCCTACTGATTGTTTCCTGTGGTGTCTTCTGTATGTCCTCTGTGTAAATGTAGAATCCTTGACTCAGGAACCCATGCTGCTCTGAATGTGAGGTCCTTCACTCACTTGCTTAAACCAAAAACCCAGGGGAAGGAACTGGCTCCTCTCTTACCTTACCCACCCATCTAATATGCCAGCAAATGCTGCCTACCAAAATCCAAGTTATCCTGCAGATGTCCCTTGTCTCCATCTCAGTCACCATCCCTCAGTCCATGGCTTCAGTCCTGGATTTCCACAGTGGCCTCCAGAACATCTCACATTTCTGCCCTTCTCCCCTACACCTGTCTCTCTTCTGCTTATATGCCAGAGTGATACTTTAGAAAGTTAAATCAATTTTATTAAGGCACAGTTCATACAATCAAATGTACATGTTTTAAATGAATGTGATTGTGCCTATGTATCTCCCCCTTCCTCACTAGGCCATGCTGATCTCCTTTCTGTCCCTGGAAGATACCTGCTTCACCCTCCTTTTATGGCCTGTGTCATGACTGTTGCCCCTGCCTACAAGGCTTTTCTCTGATTCCTTCTTGTCATCTCAGCCTTAACACAGAGATGGGCATTCCTCCAGGGTCATCAGGACCCAAGATATCAAAGCATGAAAGATACAAAATAAAAAGACGAGATTAACACACCTCACAATGCCTTACATCAGCTGTGGTCCATCCCTTTGCTTTCCTTGGCCTCCATTCCTACTGTCCTCTCACTGACTCTACCCCAACCACCCCAGTGTACTCCTGCCTTAGGTGCAGAGACCCTACCTGTATAGCTCTCTTGCAGCTGCCAGAAGACACCTGCACTGTACCTCCTCCATGGTCTTTGCTCAAATGACACATCCCCAATGGGGTCTGTTCTGCCCACCCAGTTTTTCCCAGTTTTTCCACCTCCCACCCAGTTTTTCCACCGCCGCTTTGTGCCCCTAACTTCCCTTACCCTGATCTACCTTTTTTTTCTTAGCACTTACCACCTTCTAATATGCCACATGATTTACTTCTTTTTTATGCTTACTGTCTTTCTGCTGTCTTTGACTAAAATAGGAGTGCCCTAAAAGGAAGATCTAATGTATCCCCAACTGCTAGAACAGTGTCTGGCACATAGTTGGCCCTCAAAAAATATGCACTGAATAAATGACAGTAGTTAAAAGATTTTGAAGGAGACATATATGGATCCACTGCTCTGTAGTTTTGAAGGCGAAATAATTCAAGCAGCTTTTTAGCAGCTTCCTAGAAACCTAAAATTCCAACTCAGGGAAATAAGAAATATCAAAGGGGCAATACAGGGAGGAGACTGACTTGCAGGTCTTAGGTTTTTCTCTCACATGGCCTATAGCCTCTAGCTGAGCTAAAAACAAACAAACAAAAAACAAGGACTTCTCTAACGAAAAGAGAGGCAAGAGATTGCTCAGCTCCTATTTTCTTTGTCCCAATTCTGCTGTCACATTTACTTTTGATTGAGATGTAATTCACATAACACAAAGTTTACCCTTTTTAACATATGGAGTTTACTGGCTTTTAGCCTATTCCCAGAATAGTGCATCTACCACCACTATAACCAATTTTAGAATGTTTTTATTACCCCAAAAGAGTACTCCACACCCCTTAACCATATCCCCAATATTGTCACCTCCCTATACTCCCCCCAGCCTTAGGCAACCATAAACTTATGTATTTGCCTATTCTGGACAGTTTGTTGTGAAACCACACATGTGGTTTTGTTCATGGCCTTTTTCTGCTACCACAGTTGACCAGCACCTGCTCCAGAATACAAACATCAGTGTACCCAAGGCAGTAAGCTTGCAGGTGGTAGACTGGGGTTTGATAGGCAGACTGAAAAATGATCACAAACTTTCTAGGATGCTTAAAGTTGGAGGTAGAAATAGGTATGTATACCCAGGATATCCACAAAGGTTTCAGTTTTACTGTATAGGTTTTCTTTCTGGCTGCATGTCTCTCCCTATCTTCACCATTACTCACCACTAAGGAGCAGGGAAGGAGCCATAGCCGGGGAACCAAGAAGTCACTAGAGGCAGATCTGAGTCCTATTTCTGGAGGGTGGACAGAACTTGCAAAGTGCTCTTTGAAATCGATTCTGGACCTGGATTGGCCGCTGAGGCTAAGTAGCCTTAGCCAAGAGCTAGGTCATTCTGGGCATTTCTGCTTTCATCCAGCTCAGAACAGAGCCTTGAAAAACAGACTGAATGAGTCAGAAACCAACCCTGCAGGTCCTGGGTCCTTCAGGAACTGCTCAGCTGCACTTTATGCTCATCTGACAGCAGTAATTTATCACTAGACTGTGTCTCTGGGTGGATCCCCGCCCCCTCCCCCCCCCCCCCCCCCCCCCCCCGCCCCGCCAAGTCCTTATGTTTAGGCTGAAACCACCACATAACCATTGTTATGTGGTATCCACTAAAAACCTGTTATTTAAGGGAAATTTCTCCCCCAGTCATCAACAGCTGACTCTGGCTGGTTCTGTTACTTGAGAGTCAGTGTGTTTTTCTTTAAACATATTTGTTAGGCTTCTGGCAGAGCTACTGTAAACACTTCCAATCATCCCTACATATTTTTAGTCCTGAGTTTTGCAGTACTGGGAGATACCCAAGGTCTTTGCTCTGTCATTTGTAAAAAAAAAACCTGCCTTGCAGCAGAACAGAGCTGACTGCTCTGGTGTTGATGACTGAACAGTTGTAAAACCTGCAGAACCACATGCCACCAGACCTGGTGAGGTGCCCCACACTGGTATGAGAAGCAGAGAACAAAGCCATGACTGAGCTGAAAAGGGATATCACGAGGTCAATGTTCAGAATTCTCTGGTACTGAGTGTGCAAGAAGGAAGAAGGTGAGGCAAAGGAGGAAAACAAAATCAGGGAGGGGTAGGTCTGGTGAAGTCTTTCCCCACTGCCCAAGGTGGTTCTGAGGTGTACATTGCCTTATAGATGATAAACATTAGAGTCACATGAAGACAAACCTGGATTCAAAGGACTGTCAGTCTCTCTCTCTTGATGTGGGAACTTGAGCACATCACTTAGTCTCAGGTGACTCTGCAGCACTTCTGTGCCTGGTGGCTTCCTTTGTGACATGTGCCAGGAACATGCTAAGAACTTAGTAATAAAATTATCATTGGTGCATTTCTCTTTCCTTCCATAGACTAATAATGCCTGGAGAAGAGGAAGCAGATAGCCTTTGTCTTTGTACCGCTAGGTACCTGCCCCCAATATGTACCTGATACACATTAGGAATTTCATAAATGCTGGTTAAATTGAATGAAGTTTTAGGAGAGGGAAAAAGAGTGCGAATAATAATTTGGGATTCCAGCTATCACTTTTTCTGGGAAAAACATTTTATTGTTGTTCAGACAGACTTGGCAATGGGATGGCTCTTACAAAAGAGCAGTTTTAATGAGTTAAGTGTAGATGATCCAATCCATATGGATCAGATTTCCCTGTAAGTGCTTGAACATGCTTTGAGAAATAGAGCAGAGATAAGGGCAGGAAAGAAAAGTGCTTTTGGCAGGAGGAATTTTAGAGTTTACTGACCCAGAGTGCAGGAAAAGGAAAAGGTGATTTTGCTGAGTCCAAGGAGTGGCTGGATTTTGTCATTGCTACTGAGAAGTGGGTATTGAAAATATACTACAATGGGGTGATTTGGTGGCTCATTCGGTTGAGCGTCTGACTTTGGCTCAGGTCATGATCTCACAGTTCGTGAGTTAAAGCCTACACTGGGCTCTGTGCTGACAGCGCAGAGTCTGGAGTCTGCTTCAGATTCTGTGCCTCCCTCTCTCTCTGCCCCTCCCCTGCTCACTTGAGAGCATGTGCTCATGTGCTCTCAAAAACAAGTAAACATTAAAAAAATTTTTTTAAAGAAAATATGCTACAGCTAGTTGAAAATATCTCCACCAATTGTTTCCTCCTGCCCTTTTCCCAGTCCCGTATCTACAGACCCCAAGATGCTAAAACTGCAAGATAAAGAGGTGTAGTTTAAATTTAAGTTCTACCCTGTTGTTCTGTCACAAATGGATTTGAAAAGAAATGTTAGGGACACTGAAGCTGCAAAGGTTCATCTCAAAGGTCTGAAAGGCCTAATGTTTCCCAACCAAGCCACACCTACCTTGCAAGCTTGTTCCCCGCCCTCCACTTCCAAAGCATTCTGTTCTGGGCTTAACAGCCTGTCTCTAGCTGTTCTGAACTGCCTACCAGATTTGGAAAAGATGGTAACAAGTTCCTCCAAAATGTCAGACAAGAAAGGAAGATGTGGATACAATGTTGAGGAAGAAGAAACTATTTTATGTTCATTCTGAAGGAGAAAGTGGAGATCAAAGAAGCTGACCCCAGGGAACTGCAAGAATCATGTTTCTGAATGAAGGTACAAGAGGTGTCAGTCAGGAGCCTGCTGGTGCCACAAGAAGAATGAGTGTTCATTCAAGTCTGCCCAGAATAGAATGTGCAGCAATCTGAGGGTGCAGGTGTCCTGCAAGGAACAGGCACAGAGTCCTCATGGCAGCTTGTCCCAGGAACGGGTTGTACAAGTTGCCTGGCCCATGGAGTATCATGGGCTTCAGGAAAAGCTTTCCTGCAGTGCCACGAGAAGTGTTCATACAACTCTACCTCTCTCCTCGGGCTGAACAACTAACACAACACTCCAGCTCCAATATAGGATGGTGGCACAGCTGTGAATTCAGAACAACTTCCCAGCAGGGCACTGGTAGTGGCTTCATTTTTGTCTGCACACCACCCCCTCCCATCCTAGGCTCCCAACATTGTTTTCCTGTTTTCTGGTTTATTCATATCATCTGTGGAACCAAATATTCCCCTGACTTAATTAACTTGGGAAAGCAGTGTCATGAGTGGACACTGTCAGGCTAAAGAAAAAAAAGCACTGTATACAGGCTCTATGATGCATATGGTGAATTTTCTTCTCATAAGGGGAAGGGTTAGCAATTCTGAAACTACTTTATGTGTATAGTAGAGTTGAACAAATTAGGGAATGTATTGTAGATAATGAGAACCAGATTTCTCACTGTTGAAGAAAGAAGTCACAAATGAGACTACAATGAACTTAACAAGTGCAACTAACATCAGAGGTGTTAATGTGAACTCATGGTGTTGTAAAAAAAGAAATACACACACACACACACACACACACAAATACACATACAGATAAATAGTTACAGAAGTAAATATAGATTCTGTGTAAGAGTCATTGTACTTACATATATTTCCTAGTTCTGTTGACTGAGAAAGTATAGAAGTGGTGACACACTAGTAATATTGAGCATACCCAGCTCCCAAATACCATTCTCCAAGAAAAGAAACCAGGGTCCTTGGAGAAGAGATTGATTCCAGGGATTTTTGCTGCCAAAAAATAAGGAAGTGCTCCAAAAGTCAAATGGGGGCATATCAAAAGGGCACAGAGGTCAATTTGAAGGAACTCCTGATGGCCAATGCTGGGACAATGTGAACAACAAAATAAATAATGATAATACTGGATTATAATTCCCAAAGTAAAATATATGAATAAATAACTGAATAAGTAATATAATCAAATGCATTGAGTCTAATTAGTGCTTGGCAAGGTACTCAGTTTCATATGCAAACCAGTATATATAAGTGCATGATAGCTATACAAATAAAATACTTCTGAGTGAAAAGAAATCAAATGTTCCCTACAAAGAAAAGAGGACTGAATTTAAAGGATAAATACATTTTGTAAAATATTTACAAGACTACAAGCAATTCTTTTATTTAAAAAGGCATATTTAAGTTATAAGCCCTTTCCTATTCAAAGCAACGTCTGGGATTAGAAATGCAAACAACTTTATGTGTATGCATCATGTCTACAGTGGCTTCAAGTAATGAAACCAATTTAAGTAAGAGTTTAGCTTGATGCCCCAGATTCACCTAAAAACCATTCAGCCTCTTTTTAGCTTCCAGAGGTCACTGGTTCAGGGCTTTGATTTCTTTTAGCAAAAATCCCAGAAGCCTTCTCAAACTCTTCTTGAAGTTTCTCCTCAGCACTGCAAGTGGTCCCCAAGACACTGATACCAGTTACCACTGACTGAACAAAAATGGTAAAACCATTAAAAAAAAGGCATTAATGTGTGAAGGCCAAAGGCTAGGAGACAAAGAAATTCAAAAATTTATGTAATTAAAACACAAACCCCCTGTAAAAAATTATTTTTTTTTTTGTGAAAACTTTTAGGAACTTTTAAACCCCAAATTTCCCCTCATTATTTAGGTTTTGTTTTTCTCTTCCCCAAACTTGATCTGTTCTTCATTCATTCCCTGCTCCTCCCACCCCTCAGTACCTAGTGACTCCAAAGCCCTCTACCATTCTTCCATTCTCCCACAGTGCTCACTCTGTCACTGTCCCTTCCTCACCCTGGGAACCCTCTCCTCCTCTGCTTTGTCTCCCTGACATAAGCCTTCCCACAAACTGATGGCCATTAAAAAACAACCCAGAACTACAGCCATGTAAGAAGCCCAGATTGACAAACCCTCAGCAAACCTTGGTGATGTATGTTGTCACTGATCTCATGAGACTGTTCTGCCCAATGGGCCATGTCCATGACAGTTACCCACAGAAGCAGGGCTGCTCCCTATGCCAGCTTTCTACATATTCACAGTGCCGAGAGGGCACAACACACAGAATGAGGGCTTAGTAAGTATTCTTTGCTTCAAGATTTAAAATCATGGTAGGTTCCTAAGGATACCTATTGCTTGTGGGTATGTAACTGGGATGACCTCTATAAAGGCAATTTGGCAGTAATTGCCAAAATTTGAAATATACATATCCTAAGACCCAGAAATTGTACTCTTCAGTAATTATTCTATAGCTATACTGAATAAGTACAAAATTATGTGTTCATAAGCATATTAATTGTTGTTTGTACTACATGGTCATTAGTGGTGACCTGGTTAAATAAATCATGTGTACTCTACACAATGGAATAGAATGCAGCTATTAGAAAAGAAAGAGACAGACATATGTGTACTGATATGGAAAATAAATTTACCTATCCTAAAATATGAAATATTAAAAATATGCATAGTTTTTTTTCTAATAAACTTGAGGGAAGTGAAAGTGTTATTGAACTTTAGCCCACTGCTGGCCTGGAACTATGCTTATTCCTTAAGAGACACAAAAGAATGTGAAATAGTTTCTGTTCCGAGTAAGAATGAATAAGCATTGGCCAACAATAGGAGAAGATACAGTGAAATGTCCAAGTGTGACCAGCCAGCCACAGGGCCCTGAGGGATTATGGAGGAGGCCTTGGAGGACAAGAGGAATGTTCTGGTCATGGAGCAGAAGGGACTTGGGAGTTCTTTGGGAAAATGTCAGCAGAATGTCAGCTAGCCATGGAATTCTGCACAAGAAATTATGCGTTTTTTGCTCAATATACCAGCATTTTTGTGAGGATGATCACTGACTGAAGGATTCAAAGGCTAGCACAAGACCTGAGTTGGTCTATGTTCTGGTAGTAATATTTATTCTGTGTCAGGTCGTACTGTGCCACTATTAGCTTTGGATGCACTGGTTGTAGTTGTGTGGAGGGAGGGAGTTGCCAGAGGGACATCATGAATTATGGAAGCCTGCAATGTGACTCAGGGTACATGAGTCAAGGTTTGAATGATCCTATTGCTTACTGGACCTTCAAAGTTTTTCATATCCTGGCCACATTCCCCAGCACACCTCAGTCCTGCCTGCCCCTCCCACCTAGCCAAATCTGGTGCTCCACTGGGCACCTAACTTGGTCCCCACTTTTTTCATGAAGCCTTCTTCTCCAGCAGTAGGGGGGTTTTCTAGTATTACATACTTCAACCTTTAATTATTTCTAATATTATTATGCAGTTTAATTTCCTTTTCCTAAATAAGTTGTAAGGTCTCTGAGGGCTGGAATTGAGTATTTTTCTGCTTTGGCATATTCTTCAGCACCTATCCAATTCTCACTCAATGCTTCTTGAATGATTGAATTATTAAATCCCCTTCCTACTCATCAACATCCAAAAGACAGAGCCAGCTGTCCTCACTGAAGCCATTCAGTGAGGATTTTTAGACATGTGAGTCCTGGGTAACTCTTGAAGGGGTATTTATTTATTTATTTATTTATTTTTTTATTATATGAAATTTATTGTCAAATTGGTTTCCATATAACATCCAGTGCTCATCCCAAAAGGTGCCCTCCTCAATACCCATCACCCACTCTCCCCTCCCTCCCACCCCCATCAACCCTCAGTTTGTTCTCAGTTTTTAAAGAAGTTGTTTGCTTCTTATTGAAGCAAGGAAAACAGAGGGGTGGTTTGTTTCTAGTCACAATCCTTAAAGGAAAGTCTTCCAAGGAAAATGGGATATCACAGGTTCTCCTGATGAGGAGTAGCACCCAGAACCTCACAGACAGCTCCACAGGGTAACATCACCAACAACAGTAATTGCTGGTATCAAAGCTGACAGTGAAAATTCTACTCCCATCACACAGGGACCAGGGGTACTCCACCAAGAGCTGTGTTTCCATGACCTTGGTTTTACCTGTCCTTGTGATCCTGTCATGTGTCCCTGTCCCTGCTCTGTGTCTGCCATTCAGCCTTCAAGAATCTAAGAGTTAAGGAGCAAAGCCCATCTCCTCCCTGTATGGAGAAACTTCTGCACACACCACACACAATCACAAACCAGCCTAATTGGGGATTAGGATGATGAAGGATCACACCATAGTCAGGACTTCAGTCCCTCTGGTTCTTCTTCCCAGAAAGCCTGTACTTCCACCCAATTCCAAATCACAGTATGAACCCTTCCATTTCCCCATCACTACCACCACCCCCACTACAACACACACACACACACACACACACACACACACACACACGAAGCATACACACCAGTTCTTCTGATTGATGGGAAACTTAGATCTCTTTTGTATAAGGAAATTAGGTCATTGTTATTAGGTCTTTTATATAAGGAAATTAGGTCCTAGAAATGGAGCTCCTTTGTGACTCTAGCAGCTCCCTGTGAGATGCCCACTGTATTTGGATGAGTTGGTCTTGCCCTACCCTGACAACAGCCTGAACAAGAGGCACTGTGTCAACCTACTCTTTCATACCATGTCTACTCAGCTTTGGCTTGGAAAGATTCTGAAGTAGCTTCTGTATAATCTCTTCATATTAATTTTCCTAATGTTAGAGCAGTGGTTCTCAACCTCATCCCAGCTTTAAAAATTCCTTCACTCTAAACCAATTAAATCAGGCTCTCTGTATGTGGAACCCAGAAATCAGTGAGAATGGTTTGTTTTGGTTTTGTTTTAAGCTACCCAAGTAGGTGTAATTTATAATTTATAGCCACTGTAACTGAGAACCATTGCTTTGGAGTAATTAGTTATATCAGTTTAGGATGATTTGGCTACAAGAAACAGAAAACCACAAGTCAACAGTTTAAACAGGAAGAAATGTTCTTACCTCCTCTAACAAAAAGTCTAAAGATGGAGCAGTTTGAGAAGTTGGTTTGACTCTGTGATGTGATGGCATCGCCAAGAACCCAGGTTCTTCCCATCCCATGTCACATCAGCAGTCTAGTCCCCCTGGCTGCTGGCATCACATCCTTACACAGACAGGCCCATAGGCGGGAGGGGCATCTACTGATGGACATATCAGGGCTCTGACACTGTAGGACATGGTGGGGGGGGGCAGTACTCTGGCTGGGGTGTAGCCAGTGGTGCGTGCCACACCATAGAAAGTTTCTTCATTACCCTCACATTATCCAAACTCTTTCAGTGATATAATTAGCTTATCTGAAACACATGTATATTTTGATCACTCTAGCCTCAGGAAATTTGATTGGTTATTCTAAGATTAAGAGCAAGACTCACTCAGAGACTGAATCCCAAACTGAGAGCAGATGAAAACATGAAATCAAAGAGCTGCAGATCAGGATCATCTGTGGCTGAAAAAATACTTATGTCCAGACCTCACCTTCAGAGGTTCTGATTTCATTGGCTTGAAATGAGTTTGAGTATTGTTTTGGGCTACATTATGAAATATGTCAAAATCCATATGTTGCAGTCCTACCCCTCAGTACCTCAGAACGTAACTGTATTTAGAGATGGGTATTTTAAAGAGGTAATTAGGCTAAATCAAGGTCATTAGGGTGGACTCTAATCCAGTGTTACTGGTGTCTTTATAGGAGGAGGTTAAGACAGACACATACAAAGGGAAGACCATTCAAAGATCCACGGGGAAGACAGCCATTTGCAAGCCAAGGAGAGAGGACTCAAGAGAAACCAAATCTGCTGACACCCTAGTCTTGGACTTCCCACCTCTAGAATTATGAGGAAATAAATTTGTTTTATGTTACCCAGTCTGTGGTGTGTCATTATGGCAGCTATAGTAGACAGATACAGACGTCAATATTTTTTTACTCCTCAAGTGATGCTAATGCGTAGCCAGGTTGAGAATCCACTGCTCTGGACTCTTGTTTGAGAGTCGGGTATTCAAAAATAATGATACCTGGGCCCCATCCAGTGGTTTGGATTTATCTGATTAGGTGTGATAATAGGTCATCAAAATTTCTCAAGTTCCCCAGGTAATTCCACTGTGCAGCCAGGGCTGAGAAACACTAATCTGGACCTTGCTCAGTGTCCAGGTACAGCCACAGTGATATAAGCACCTCAGAAAAGGGAAAGATGGCCTCACATTCCTGAAATTCTTCCCTGGTCTTTGAGACTCAACACAGTTTATCTGGGTGAAGATTAATGCTTTTTTTACAATGCAAATCCCCTAGGTGGGTGGGTGGGAAAGAACTAGAAGCAGGAGTTATTTACAATGTACTTTTTAGCTTGGATTCCTTGGATTCCTTTAATTAGAAATGCTTTCCTGTACCTGTGGGTACTGAGCTGAGATCAGTTACCCTGAAAATTAGGAATTCTGGTTGAGGGAGGAAGAAGAGAGTTCTGAAGTATAAAATAAAAAGTAAAACTCATGTCTCTGTCTCATCCCATTAGCTGTCCCCAGATATAATAATGGTTACTGCTATTAATAATTAATAATGGTTACCAATATTGATAATTTCTTATGTCCTTTCAGAAAAAATTTTATGTATATACCAGCATATGAATAGTCTTAAACTTTTATGCATATGGGATTATACTACATACATACTCTACTATGCTATTTTTACCATATTATACTCAAGAGAGTATAATATATATATTACATTTTATATATATTATGTATATATATATTTGTGGCTATTGTTCTTAATAGCACAATGCACTTGAATTTCTCCTATTGGCTTTTACATATTCAAGTCTCTCCCATTTAAAAAGTCAATCTCACTTTTCCCTCACCCAGTTCCATTCTTCACCTTATTTCTCTCTGTTTTCATGTGCACAGTTTTCAAGAGTTCTCTACAGAGATGGCATGGTCTATTTTCCTGCCTCTTATTTCTTCTCTGTCCTCTCCAATATGGTGTCTGTTCCTTTTGGCACAGCCATTGCCAGAGTCCTCTATACTTTCCTGACACTAAATCCAAAGGGCCTCTTCTAATGTGAGGCTGGCATCTTTTGATCCTTGTGGCCACCCCCATCCTCTTAAACTTTCCTGTCTCTCTCTCTGGGTTCCCCACCTGTCTCCCTGCCCCTCGGTTTCCCTAAGGACACCCTACCCAATCATGGCCATCTTCTCTCCTCTGGCATTGTGACTGGCACATGGAAATTATGGTGACTGTTTATGGATGAATTATTCGACAGCAGATGAAGAAAAGGTGAAATGTATCCTGGGTAGTATATGAGTATATACAGACCTAGTTCATTTTTTGGTGGTTGCCTAGAAATCAATTTTACAAAGAAACTGCAATCTATGTAGCCATTCCCTCATTGATGGACATTTAGGTCTAGCATTTCTGTCTTTTTTACTGTTACATCTCATGCAGCAAAAAATATCCCTCTGTGAATATTTTGAGTTATGCTTTATGGTGAATTCTTACAGGAATTTTAGTAAGTTAAATGGTGTGTGTATTTTTAATTTTTACAGATATTATGAAAATGCCCTCCAAAAAGTACATTCCAATGTGCTCCCTCCCAACAGTGCATGAGAATACTTGTCTTCCCACACATCCCAACACTGCAGGGCATTATCATTTAAGGTGTTTGTCAGTCTGATATATGAAAAATGACCTCACAATTTGCTTTGCGTTTCCTTCATTATGATCCTGATAATAATAGTGTTTTAAGTGCCATTCTAAAAACAAGAACAAAGAGCCTTAAATTATTGCCTGAGAGGGACAGAATGGGGGAGGATGGACTGTTTTCTGTAAAGGCAGTGAGGGCTCCAGGGCTCCAAAGATGCTCTACCATCACATTCTGATGGAACTGAGGAAAGATCATCACCATTGGCAAGATGTCTGAGGTTACCAGAAATAGGGGGCAGTCTCCTGTCTGGGTACCAGGTTCTCTCAGACACACCCCAGTTTCCCCTTCAGCCTCTATCCTAGACTGATGCCTACTTAGAGGTCTTTACTGATGTCCTCAAACACCGTTCTGAAGACTCTGCCCAGGAAGCACAGGCAGAGTCATCTGTTTATAATGTGTTTATTCTTTTCAAAAGAATGTCCCTTAGCACTATAGCACTGTTTCCTACAGTTGTCTGATTGGAGGAAGAGCCTGGAATCCTGAATCCTGCCCCAAGCAATCAAATCAGAATCTCCAGGATGTGGGCTTGGGAACCTGTATTTTTGGCTTTGGAAGCCTTCTGCTTCCTGGAAAGTGCTGCCTGAATTCTCAGGGCAGTGATAGGAACACAAATGGGTAAAACATATCAATAAAACACAGTGGGAACAACAGGTGGGAGGTGGCCAGCACTGGGCAATAGCCATAGGTCTGAGAAACTTCTGGGGGGAGAGAAGAGCCAGACCAGTAGCTCCTAATATTCCTTGAGGTTGAGGGAATTAAAGGCTTACTTGAACTTCTGATAGAAGTTGTAGAAACAATCCCCCTCTCCTCCCACCATTATGAGCTCTAACAAAGCAGGGACTAGGTCTGTTTCATTCACCATCACATCCTGCAAGTCCTAAGCCAGTACCCAGCACACAGTAGACACAGAGTAAATATTTGATGAATACTTTAATGAACTGGGGAAAGGAAACCAGGGACAATCCACAATGTTTAAGAACCCCTGTATTAGAGAAACTCTTGCCTCTTTCCTGCAGTGGCAACCTGGTTGTGGCTTGCACAATGGCACATAATCACACGGCCTGGGAGGAATCCTGCTGTTTCAGTTCCTCACCACTGTGGTTTTGGGCAAGTTACCACCATCTGCCTCAGTTTCCAAATCTGTAAAAGAAGGATAAGGATAATATCTATATCAGATATTTATATAAGAGGTAATATATTCATTTAAAGAGCTTAAAATAGTGCCTGGCCCCTAATAAAGTGTTCCTATCATCATCCTAGCATCCTGACTGCCACCTCTGATCACAGCCAGCCTGTCTAGTTCCATTTACAATCAGCCTAGCAAATGCTGTCTCCCTAAACCTCTGTTGGATGAGTGGCCAGATCTAGCAAATAACAATACAGAGCACCCAGCTAAATCTGATTTTCAGATAAATAACAAAATAATTGCCTAAGTATATCTCATGTATACTTATACTAAATATTATACTTATACTATTCATTATTTATCTGAGATTCAATTTTAACTGGGTGTCCTGTACATTTATCTAGCAACTTTACTGTTGACTCAATGTCAGGATCCCATTCTTTTCCTCTTCAGGAATCATAATATTAATATAAATTTTGAATTACTTTCAAAACATCATCTGTTTATAATGTGTTTATTCTTTTCAAAAGAATGTCCCTTAGCACTATAGCACTGTTTCCTACAGTTGTCTGATTGGAGGAAGAGCCTGGAATCCTGAATCCTGCCCCAAGCAATCAAATCAGAATCTCCAGGATGTGGGCTTGGGAACCTGTATTTTTGGCAAGCACCTCAGGTGATTCTGATGGACAGGCAGGTCTGGGAAATACATGGGAAAGAGGCTACCTCTCTGCTCCAGAGAACAAAGCAGATCATTCCCTCCAGGGGATGTTTTGTCTTCGCTGGCCTTGAGGTAGATGGACAAAGTGTAGGAGAGTTGCTTTGAAGATAAGTATTCAGTAAATCTCTGCTGGCTAATAAACGTGATGGTCTTGGAAAAAGACACAGTCCCACTATTAAACATACTAAGCAGCTGTGCCACAAGCACACACATGGAGCACATGATGTTGTAACATAGTGGGGCCAGCCAACCCTCTAAGGAGTACTGCTGGGGTCACTGCAAATGACCTCCAGAGACCATCCAGAGCTCTGGGAATTTTGGTGCTCTATGAATTTTCTTTGAATTCTTGGGTTTCTATACTTAGTTTTTCAAAATCATTACAAGTAAAAAGTTCTTATAATCCACTTTGGTATTTTCCCTTCTTTTTTAGATGTTATGCAACTGTTTGTATCTATCTTTGACACAGATCCCTGATTCCAACCACAGACCTCTTCAAACTCCTGTCTTTCTTTTTTAATGTTAACTTTTACTAAAATCTAATCTAAATTTAGTAATGTGCATAAATGAGAATAAACTAAAGATTCTCACCAAGTACAGATGCATGTACAAGCAGCACAGAATCAAATGTAACTAGAAACCTGAAAATACTCCTTTGTCTCCTCTGCAGTCTTTAGTGCCTCTTCCAAGGGACTCCCATACTGACTTCTAATATCATACATTGGTTTTTCCTTTCTTGCATTTTGCATCACTGGAAACATACAGTGTGTATTCTTTAGGCTCCTTTCACCTGACATTCTGTTTGTGGGACTCATCCACATGGAGGGTAGTTTGTTCACTCTGTTTGCTATATAGAATCCCACTGTGTGAATATCCCAGTTTGCTTACCCATTCTACTATTGATGGATATTTAGATGGCTTTTACTTTTTGATTATTACTAATTATATTCCTGCACTTGTCTTTTGGTGACCATGCTGTAGGGAATCAAAACATGCCACCCCCAAATATGCTGCTTTGGCATTTTGATTATTTTGAGCTGAAGGCACTTGAGAAATAGCAGATGCAGGAACGTTTTCTGAATTCCCTCCTCTACCTAAAAACAAGTCTTCAAATTTCCCATGGGAAAGATGACCTTCCTTTACCAGGAAGAGAAGAATATTCTTACCAGAGACTGGAAGTCAATGCTAAAATAGGCCTGTGCAAACAAACCTACTTAAATGATCTTTCTCTTCCATTCATTCCCCCATATATTTTCACCTTCCAGTACTTAAAAAAGAGGGGAAAGAAGGGAGGGAGAAGACTAGTTACTGTCCCACAATTTACCACTGCTAGAAGCTTAATCCTTTTCCTTTGTCTTGTTGTTTCTCCACAGATTTATTGTTCTTCGTTTAAAATTATATACAAGGGAGGCTGGGTGGCTCAGTTGATTGAGCATCTGACTCTTGATTTTGACTCAGGTCACGATCCCAGGTTGTGAGATTGAGCCCTGCATTGGGTTCCACACTGAGAGTGGAACCTGCTTGGGATTCTCTCTCTCTCTCTCTCTCTCTCTCTCTGCCCCTCTCTTGCACTCTTGTTCTCTCTCTAAAAACTTAAAAAATAAAAATAAATAAAACAGTATACAATCTCATGGGCCCATCTGCTGTTTGAGGTCTCATTTTTCCTATGAAGTCTCCCATGTGAATATAACAAGACTACATAAAATTTGTATGCTTTTCTCCTATTAATCTGTCTAATGTCAGTTTAATTCTCGGGCACACATAGAACTTAAGAAAGTTGAGAAAAAAGTTTTCCTCCCTTACAGTATCTATGCCTTTAGAAGTAGAATGGCTGGGTCACAGTATATAAGCACATTCAACATTATAATACATAATGTCAACAGGTTTCTCCAAGAGATTGTACCAAGATATACTTCCAACAGCAAGCTTTGAAAATTTCACTTTCTCAAGAAAAAAAGAAAAGAAAATTTCACTTTCTCCACATCCTTACCAACACCAGATATTATCTATCTTTTTCATTTTTAGCTACCCAGATATGTGTATAGTCCTATTTTTCTTTAAAATACAAGTTTTTATAAAGTAACCATTTAAAACAGAAACATCCATAGTGGAACAGGGAAGGTTTGAAAAAGAGGTGAGATTCATATGCCTGAAAAAGTGAGTATGAGGAAAGGGGGGATGCCTGGTTGCAGAGAACTGACTAAAATCCAGGCAACAAGATGTGATAATAATAATGATAATAAATTTCCACACACCTAGCACTGCTCTACATGTCCTATGTGTAGTAATACATTTAATTCTAGGATGACCATAAGATATAACTACTATTATTACCCTTACTTTACAGATAAGGAAAGCACAGAGAAGTTAAGCAACCTTTCCTTAGGTTGCACTAATTTAAGTGAAGCTGCTCACTGGCCTTCTACAAGTCATTCCTGGAGGTCCAGTTTAATCTGGTTTCATTATCTCACAAGTAGTGGAGTGGGTGGAGGAAGGGTCTGTGATTTGCCTGTTACCCTGGGGTTAGACAACATGCTTCCAGGCTGATCTCTCCAACTGGATGGGAACCTCTCACTGTGGTTCTCAAACATGAATTGTGAGTTATGTAAGCTGTGTAATATTCACATTGTTAGGCTCATGCCCTCTCTTACCTCAGATTCTGCTTCAGTCAGTCAGAAATAGGGTTAGAGACCATGAACTTGAAATTTTTTTAGGTTTATTTATTTTGAGAGGAGGGGGAGGAGAAGAGAGAGAGGGAGAGAGAGAATTCCAAGCAGGCTCTGTGCTGTCAGCACAGAGCCCTGACGCAGGGCTTAAACCCACGAACTGTGAGATCACGACCTGAACCAAAATCAAGAATCACTTAACCAACTGAGCCACCCAGAAGCCCCATGAATACACAATTGTAACAAGGCTCCCTAAGTATTTTTATTTAAGCAGGGTTAGTCTGATTGAAATAACGTGGGCTTGTTAGATTTAGAAATTTCTAAAGAGTTTTGAAACTAAGTAACTGGAAGATTGTTTCCAATCAGCTAAAGGAGGTGACATTTATGATGGGTGCAGTTAGGTTTATACCTTCTCCTTGTAGAGCTGTCAGGTATGAGTTTAAGTTTTACTTTGCAAATGCATACATACATATGCATATGGGTGTCGTGTCATGTATATGTGTGTGCTTGTTCAACTTCAATAGATATAACACCACATACATACATACATATATATAGTTGATCCTCGTTATTCACAGATTATGTGTTTGTGAATTCATCCATTCTCTAATACTATTTGTAACCCAAACTAACACTTGTGGTGCTTTTGTGGTCATTGTGCAGAGTGCAGAAAAATTTGAAATCTGAAAAACCAGAAAAACCTGGCATGCTCCCAGCTAAAGCCAAACAAGTGAGGCTCTGCTGCTTGTTTCCACTTGTCCTACTGTAACAAGAGTCTTTTTTGTGATCTATTTAGTGCCAGAATTTTTACATTTTGTGCCTTTTGCAGGTGATTTCGCCCTTGAAATGGCCCCCAAGTATCATGCTGAAGTGCTGCCTGGTGTTCCTAAGCACAAGAAGGCTGTGATGTGCTCTAGGGAGAAAACACGCATTTGAGCTTCATTCAGGTGTGAGTTAGAGTGCTGTTGGCAAGAGTTCAATATTAATGAATCAGTGTCTTTAAACAGAAATGTGCATAAAACAGGGTTATGTATTGATCAGTTGATAAAAGTGCTGTGCTCATGGAACCTACCCTTGTATGATCCTTAGGGGCAATGATTCAGTATTTGCTAATATAGTGTTCACTGTGACTTTACAGAACATAACTACTGGGGAGCACTGTGAGACCATGCCCGAGGCAGCTCACCCACCTGGTTCCCGGCCAGACAGAGCTCTGAGTGTAGGGAGTAACTCTGCCATTGTAGCTTTTATATCAGCCCAGGGCAGACTCATAACAAATGTTTGTTGAATGCTGAGTGACTGAATGATTCTGAGTTGATTCTGAATTGATATATTAATTGTGCCCCTACTGTGCCAAGTACTACCTGGATAGGCAAGTTGCCAACCCCACAACTGCAAGGCAGTGTGGCCTTCACTGCACCCATAGAGACTTAATGGGAGCCCTCTTTCACCCTGCATCACTGTCTGGATCCAGATTCCTGCACCCCACCAGCTTCCTTTTGTGAAAGGTAGCATGGGGGCACCTGGGTGGTTAGTAGGTCTGTCAAGTTTCCAACTCTTGATTTCGCCTCAGGTCATGATCTCATGGTTCTTATGATTGAACCCCATATTGGGCTCTGTGCTAACAGTGTGGAGCCTGCCTGGAATTCTCTCTCTTTCCCTCTCTCCCTCTCCTTCTCTCTCTCTCTCTTTCAATAAATAAATAAACTTAAAAAAAAGGTAGAAGGAAAGCAAGAGAAGGAAAACCAGTCACAAAGCATATACTATGTATTAACTGACACAGAGGGAAATCTGGTCCATTTATGATCATTTGACTCATGAGCAACTATTTAAGTGAAAATGTTTCAAGAAACTCAAGTTCATACAAAGATTGTCTACATTTCAGATGGGCAATAAATCTGAATGTCCTTCTTTCTGAGCTAAGCATGTCAGGGAAGCATCAACTACATCCAGAAGGCATTTCTGTCCTTGGAGACCAGCTGACTTTGGTCCAGGCCATGCCAAGTGAGTGAATTTTATGCCTGAGCTTACAGGAGAGTCTTGGTTGCACTCCAAGCCAGTAGCATTACCAGCCATAGCTAACTGAATTTTTCTTTTCAGGGAACAGAAGACAGGCTGTGGGTTCTTGGAAATCCTCCCAATATTCCTCTGACTCAATTAACCTTCTGATGTAGATTCTTGGGTGTGAATATTTCAGACTTTTCTGCCCTTATGATCCTTGAAAAAATTATGTATTTTTTGCTTACACAAAAGGAAAATTTTTATCTATTTTTAAGTGAGATAGGTCAAAAGACCTATTCTTGCTATAAGAATCATTTGGTTCTGGACATTGTGAGTGACAGGAGAGCAAGGAAATGTTGCTAAGCAACACTGCACATCCCTCCTCAGAGCCCCATCATCACCTAGCAACAGGCTGCCTGGTATGACCCTCATACTCCTGCTAGGTAGAAAGACCACAAGCATGGTGCCTGACAGGTCTGCTTCCCTCTTCTCCTCAGGTCAGTGACTCACTATTGCAACAGCTGGATTTACCAAGTGTCTACCAAGTGTTTACCAAGTGTTTACCAAGTGTTTACCAAGTCCCTTGCTAAGGACTGGGGGTACAGAAATCAAAAGAGGAGGCTGCTGCCTTCAGTGAGTTGTTCAGACTGGTTTCAGTGGGAGGTACAGAAACAGGTGATTGTACTACAGTGTAGTGGTTGCTATTTTAGGAGGAAAAACTGTTTTATCTAAACAATTGACACCAAAATTCTTCACTGGGAGAGAACTGGCCTTACTGGAAAGATAACTTGATAAATTTCTGAGTTAGGATTTGGCACATGAGGGCATGGATGTTGTCAGAGGAGGTGGGGGAGAGTTCATGAAAAAGAGGGGACAAGACGGGCAGGACGGTAGCACAGCTAGAGAAATCCTAGCTGGAGGACCAGTTTAAAGAGTGATGTTGGGGTGTCTGGGGGCCTCAGTTGGTTGACTGACTTCAGCTTGGGTCATGATCTCTCACTTCATGGATTCAAGCCCCACATCTGGCTCTCTGCTGTCAGTGCAGGCCCACTTAGGATCCTCTGCCCTCTCTCTCTGCCCCTCCCCCAATCGTATTCTCTCTCTCTCTCTCTCTCTCTCTCTCTCTCTGTTTCTCTCAAAATAAATAAATTAATTTTAAAAAGAGAGACGTCTATTTTAAGTTATTTGCTTTTTAAAGCACGTCCTGTGACCCATAAACCTTCAATAAACATTCTGCTGCTCATAACAGAATCCAGTTCAATGTTACCATGAATAGAATTATCAAAGAGAAAAGGCCTCAATCCTTATTGAGTTGACATCAGGGCAGGGATACAAATTGAGCCACAACATACAGAGAAAAGAACCGTTTGGTCAAGGCTAGAAAATGGCAAGTTGTGACTTTGAGAACACAAATTTAGAGAAATCTTGTACCAGGCACAAACTTCCAGGCTGATGAGCTAGGCAATGGGACCTGAATCAGTCCTATGCAGATCTTAAGGTATAGGGGGACCCTGGCCCAGATCAGGCTGTCTGGTATCACCAGTAATAGAAGAAACTTCTGATGGGTGGGGAGAGTCAGGAGAAGGTTGCCCAGACGAGAAGACTCCCTAGAGAACTGAAAAGGAGGAGATGAGGAGGTGCTGAGAAGCAGCAGGAGCAAAGGCAGAGGGAGAAAAGGGTCACCTGCAAACCGAGGTATCAAACCTTGGAAATTGGAGAACCTATCATAAAGTGATGGGTCCCCATGTAGTAAGGGGTGGAGCAGAGATTGAACACCTGAGATGATATCTCAGTTTCTGAAATGTCAACTACTTTTTTTTCACTCAAATTTAGATCTCACATGGTTCTATCCACTTTCAAGAGTGCTATGGTGCCTAGAGATAGGTAGCTAGATGATAGATAGATTAATGATAGGTAGGTATATAAATGATATAGATAGATATAGATATAGATATAGATAGATATAAACATAGATATAGATATAGATGATATAGATATAGATATAGATAGATGATAGAAACAGACAACAAAGAAAAATCCACAGCTGTCTCTCTCTGCAGGTACCCAAAGATTGCCCCTCTCCCCCACTGAGATCAGCTGGATTGTGGATGTGCCCATTGCTCAGGGAAGAATGCAACCACTGTGCAAAATGAACACACTGTGCTATTTTGCCTTCCAAACTCAGAGTTTACAAAGTATTTGTGTTTTTAATATCTTGCTTGCTTCCTTATACTGAGGACAAAAATAAATAAATAAATAAAATTCTTCCAATAGAAGATGGTGGCGTAAGAGGATGCTGGGCTCACCTGGTCCTGCTGATCGCTTAGATTCCACCCACATCAGCCTAAATAACCCAGAAAACCACTAGAAGACTAGCAGAACGGACTCTCCAGAGCCAAGCATAGACAAGAGGCCCACAGAAGAGGGTAGGAAGGGCAGAGAGGCGGTGTGTGCTACACGGACTGGCAGAAGGGAGCCGGGGCAGTGGAGGGGCAGCCTGCCGGGCAAGGTAGGGCCCCCAAAGTCTGGCTTGCAAAAGCGAAGGGGCTGGACTGAGTGAATTCTGATGGCCAGTGGGACTTAACATCTGATATGTTAAAAGTCAACAGCTCTGACACATGAAAAAATGTTCAACATCACTCATCATTAGAGAAATACAAATCAAAACCACAATGAGATACCACCTTACACCCATCAGAATGGCTAACATTAACAACTCAGGCAACAACAGATGTTGGCAAGGATGTGGAGAAAGAAGATCTCTTTTCCATTGTTGGTGGGAACGCAAACTTGTGCAGCCACTCTGGAAAACAGTATGGAGTTTCCTCAAAAAACTAAAGGTAGAACTACCCTATGACCCAGCAATTGTGCTAGTAGGCATTTATCCAAAGGATACAGGTGTACTATTTCAAAGAGACACATGCACCCCCATATTTATAGCAGCACTATCAACAATAGCCAAAGTATGGAAAGAGCCCAAATGTCCATCGATGGATGAATGGATAAAGAAGATGTGGTATATATATACAATGGAGTATTACTTGGCAATCAAAAAGAATGAAGTGTTGCCATTTGCAACTGTGTGGATGGAACTGGAGGGTATTATACTAAGTGAAATTAGTCAGTCAGAGAAAGACAAAAATCATATGACTTCACTCATATGAGGACTTTAAGAGACAAAACAGATGAACATAAGGAAGGCAAACAAAAGTATAAAAACAGGAAGAGGGACATAAACATAAGAGACTCTTAAAAATGAAGAACAAACAGGGTTATTGGAGGGGTTGTGGGGGGGATGGGCTAAATGGGTAAGGCACATTAAGGAACCTACTCCTGAAATCATTGTTGCACTATATGCTAACTAATTTGGATGTAAATTTAAAAAAATAAAAAATAAAACAAGTTAAAAAAAAGTCAACAGATCTGCTCTCGGAGAGTGGGGAGGGCAAGAGGACACCAGGAGGGAGAGTGGTTGAGTCCCAGAAAGACAGAACTCTGCAGGGGAACAAAGGCACTAGCAAGCACCATTTTCCTCTCCCATTCCCCAGCCAAAATTCCAAAGGGAACCAGTTCCCGCCACCTAACTTGCTTGTACCGCGCAAACGCCCAACATTGTGCTTCTGTGGATCCATCCCTCCAATGGCCTGCCTCCCTCCCAATGCTGCAGGGCCCCTCCCACAGGGGACCACCTACAGCAAAGCAAGCTAAGCCTGCCCCTCCCACCCCTGTGCACCTTGCAGATCCACCCTGGCTAATACGCCCTTGGACAGATCCCATCAAAGCAGCACCACAAGCCTGGAAGTGTGCAAGCAGCCCAGACAGGGGCCATACCACTCCACAGTGAGTCCTGCCCCTGGGAGAGGGGAAGATAAGATACACACCAGTCTGACTATGACCTCGGCAGTGGGCTGGGGGCAGACATCGGGTCTGACTGCAGCCCCACCCACCAACATGTTACTCCAGACAGCACAGAGGAAGTGCCCTGCAGTTTGGAGCTACTACAGGGACTACGAAAAATGATGAAACAGAAGAATTCTCCTCAAAAGAAACTCCAGGAAGTAGCAACAAAAACGAATTGATCCAAACTGATTTAAGCAATATAATGGAACAAGAATTTAGAATAATAGCCATAAAATTAATTGCTGGGCTTGAAAAAAGCATAGAGGACAGCAGAAAATCTATTGCTAAAGAGGTCAAGGGACTAAAAAATAGTCATGAGGAATTAAAAAATGCTATAAATGAGATGCAAAATAAAATGGAGGCAGCCATAGCATGGATTGAAGAGGCAGAGGAGAGAATAGCTGAATTAGAAGATAAAATTATGGAAAACGAGGAAGCTGAGAAAAAGAGAGATAAAAAAAACCAGGAGTATGAGGTGAGAATTAGAGAACTAAGTGATGCAACCAAACAGAACAGTATCCGTATCATAGGAATTCCAGAAAATGAAGAGACAGAAAGGGGCTAAAGGTGTACTTGAACAAATCATAGCTAAGAACTTCCCTGATCTGGGGAAGGAAACAAGCATTGAAATCCAAGAGGCACAGACAACTCCCTTCAGAGGTAACTTGAATTGATCTTCTGCAAGACATATGATAGTGAAACTGGCAAAATACAAGGATAAAGAAAGAATTCTGAAAGCAGCTAGGGATAAATGGGCCCTAAAATACAAAGATAGACACATAAGGGTAGGAGCAGACCTATCTACTGAAACTTGGCAGGCCAGAAAGGAATGGCAGGAAACCTTCAATGTGATGAACAGAAAAATGATGCAGCCAAGAATCCTTTATCGAGCAAGTCTGTCATTCAGAATAGGAGAGATAAAGGTCTTCCAAAACAAACAAAAACTGAAGGAATTCATCACCACTAAACCAGCCCTACAAGAGATCCTAAGGGGGAATCTGTGAGTGAAATGTTGCAAAGACCACAAAGTACCAGAGACATCACTACAAGCATGAAACCTACAGACATCACAATGACTCTAAACCCATATCTTTCTATAATAACACTGAATGTAAATGGACTAAATGCTCGAATCAAAAGACATATGGTATGACAATGGATAAAAAACTAGATCGATCTATACGCTGTCTACAAGAGACTCATTTTCGACCTGAGGACACCTTCAGATTGACAGTGAGGGGATGGAGAACTATCTATCATGCTACTGGAAGTCAAAAGAAAGCTGGAGTAGCCATACTTATATTAGACAAACTAGACTTTAAATTAAAGGCTGTAACAAGAGATGAAGAAGGGTATTATATAATAATTACAGGGTCTATCCATCAGGAAGAGCTAACAATTATAAATGTCTATTCACCGAATATGGAAGCCCCCAAATATATAAAACAATTAATCACAAACTAAGCAACCTTATTGATAAGAATGTGGTAATTGCTGGGGACTTTAATACCCCACTTACAACAATGGATAGATCATCTAGACAGAGAATCAATAAAGAAACAAGTGCCCTGAATGATACATTGGATCAGATGGACTTGACAGATATATTAGAACTCTGCATTCCAAAGCAACAGAATATACTTTCTTCTCGAGTGCACATGGAACATTCTCCAAGATAGATCACATAGTGGATCATAAAACAACCCTTAACAAGTATAAAAGAATTGAGATCATACCATTCATACTCTCAGACCACAATGCTATGAAACTTGAAATCAACTACAGGAAAGTCTGGAAAACCTCCAAAATCATGGAGGATAAAGAACACCCTACTAAAGAATTAATGGGTCAACCATGCAATTAGAGAAGAAATTAAAAAATATATGGAAACAAATGAAAATGAAAATACAACAATTCAAAAGCTTTCGGATGCAGGGAAGGCAGTCCTGAGAGAAAAATACATTTCAATCCAAGCCTATCTCAAGAAACAAGAAAAATCCCTAATACAAAATCTAACAGCACACCTAAAAGAACTAGAAGCAGAACAGCAAAGACACCCCAAACCCAGCAGAAGAAGAGACATAATAAAGATCAGAGCAGAAATAAACAATATAGAATCTAAAAAAAATGTTGAACAGATCAATGAAACCAAGAGTTGGTTTTTGGAAAAAATAAACAAAATTTAGAAACCTCTAGCCAGCCTTCTCAAAAAGAAAAGAAAGATGACCTAAATACATAAAATCATGAATGAAAATGGAATTATTACAACCAACCCCTCAGAAATACAAGCAATTATCAGGGAATACTATGAAAAATTATATGCCAACAAACTGGACAACTTGGAAGTAATGGACAAATTCCTAAGCATCCACACGCTTCCAAAACTCAAACAGGAAGAGATAGAAATTTTGAACAGACCCATAACCAGTGAAGCAATTGAATCAGTTATCAAAAATCTCCCAAGAAATAAGAGTCCAGGACCAGATGGCTTCCCTGGGGAATTCTACCAGACTTTTAAAACAGAGATAATACCTATCCTTTTCAAGCTGTTCCAAAAAATAGAAAGGGAAGGAAAACTTCCAGACTCATTCTATGAAGCCAGCATTACTTTGATTCCCAAACCAGATAGAGACCAAGCAAAAAAAAAAAAAAAAAGAGAACTACAGGCCAATATCCCTGATGAATATGGATGAAAATATTCTTAGTAAGATACTAGCAAATCGAACGCAAAAGCATATAAAAAGAATTATTCACCATGATCAAGTGGGATTCATTCCTGGGCTGCAGGGCTGGTTCAATATTCGCAAATCAATCAGTGTGATACATCACATTAATAAAAGAAAAGATAAGAACCATATGATCCTGTCAATAGATGCAGAAAAAGCATTTGACAAAATTCAGCATCCTTTCATAATAAAAACCATCGAGAAAGTCAGTATCAAAGAAACATACTTAAACATCATAAAAGCCATTTATGAAAAGCCCATAGCTAATATCATCCTCAGTGGGGAAAAACTGAGAGCTTTCCCCTGAGATCAGAAATATGACAGGGATGTCCACTATCACCGCTGTTGTTTAACATAGTGTTAGAAGTTCTAGCATCAGCAATCAGATGAGAAAAGGAAATCAAAAGCATCAAAATTGGCAAAGATGAAGTTAAGCTTTCACTTTTTACAGATGACATGTTATTATACATGGAAAATCCGATAGACTCCACCAGAAGTCTACTAGAACTGATACATGAATTCAGCAAAGTCGCAAGATACAAAATCAATGCACAGAAATCAGTTGCATTCTTATACACTAACAATGAAGCAACAGAAAGACAAATAAAGAAACTGATCCCATTCACAATTGCACCAAGAAGCATAAAATACCTAGGAATAAATCTAACCAAAGATGTAAAAGATCTGTATGCTGAAAATTATAGAAAGCTTATGAAGGTAATTGAAGAAGATATAAAGAAATGGAAAAACATTCCGTGCTCATGGATTGGAAGAATAAATATTGTCAAAATGTCAATACTACCCAAAGCTATCTACACATTCAATGCAATCCCAATCAAAATTGCACCAGCATTCTTCTCGAAACTAGAACAAGCAATCCTAAAATTCATATGGAACCACAAAAGGCCCCAAATAGCCAAAGTAATTTTGAAGAAGAAGACCAAAGCAGGAGGCATCACAATCCCAGACTTTAGCCTCTACTACAAAGCTGTCATCATCAAGACAGCATGGTATTGGCACAAAAACAGACACATAGACCAATGGAATAGAATAGAAACCCCAGAACTAGACCCACAAACGTATGGCCAACTCATCTTTGACAAAGCAGGAAAGAACATCCAATGGAAAAAAGACAGCCTCTTTAACAAATGGTGCTAGGAGAACTGGACAGCAACATGCAGAAGGTTGAAACTAGACCACTTTCTCACACCATTCACAAAAATAAACTCAAAATGGATAAAGGACCTGAATGTGAGACAGGAAACCATAAAAACCCTAGAGGAGAAAGCAGGAAAAGACCTCTCTGACCTCAGCCTCAGCAGTTTCTTACTTGACACATCTCCAAAGGCAAGGGAATTAAAAGCAAAAATGAACTACTGGGACCTTATGAAGATAAAAAGCTTCTACACAGCAAAGGAAACAACCAACAAAACTAAAAGGCAACCAACGGAATGGGAAAAGATATTTGCAAATGACATATCGGACAAAGGGCTAGTATCCAGAATCTATAAAGAGCTCACCAAACTCCACACCTGAAAAACAAGTAATCCAGTGAAGAAATGGGCAGAAAACATGAATAGACACTTCTCTAAAGAAGACATCCAGATGGCCAACAGGCACATGAAAAGATGCTCAACATCGCTCCTCATCAGGGAAATACAAATCAAAACCACACTCAGATATCACCTCATGCCAGTCAGAGTGGCCAAAATGAACAAATCAGGAGACTATAGATGCTGGAGAGGATGTGGAGAAACGGGAACTCTCTTGCACTGTTGGTGGGAATGCAAACTGGTGCAGACACTCTGGAAAACGTTGTGGAGATTCCTCAAAAAGTTAAAAATAGACCTACCCTATGACTCAGCAATAGCACTGCTAGGAATTTACCCAAGGGATACAGGAGTACTGATGCATAGGGGCACTTGTACCCCAATGTTTATAGCAGCACTCTCAACAATAGCCAAATTATGGAAAGAGCCTCAATGTCCATCAACTGATGAATGGATAAAGAAATTGTGGTTTATATACACAATGGAGTACTACGTGGCAATGAGAAAGAATGAAATATGGCCCTTTGTAGCAACATGGATGGAACTGGAGAGTGTTATGCTAAGCGAAATAAGCCATACAGAGAAAGACAGATACCATATGGTTTCACTCTTATGTGGATCCTAAGAAACTTAACAGAAACCCATGGGGGAGGGGAAGGAAAAAAAAAAAGAGGTTAGAGTGGAAGAGAGCCAAAGCATAAGAGACTGTTAAAAACTGAGAACAAACTGAGGGTTGATGCGGGTGGGAAGGAGGGGAGGGTGGGTGATGGGCATTGAGGAGGACACCTGTTGGGATGAGCACTGGGCGTTGTATGGATATCAATTTGACAATAAATTTTGTATCAAAAAAAAATTCTTCCTTTTCTCTCCATGGATAACTTCACAACCCCTCCTTTAGCTGAATTTCCTGAGCCTGTCATGTCCTGTCAGCAGTCTGGCTTCAGCTCTGAGGAAGGTAATCTAAGTGCTTAGGGTAAAACTGGTGCTTTCTACTTGACAATGTTGAATAGGCAGAAAATTTACTTGACAATATTGCACAATGGGCAATGGGTGTGTTCAATATGTTTGCACATGTCTGTTGGTAGGATTCCCTGCTTTAAGAGCAACAATTAAATTGCACTCAGCAAAGTTTAGTCAGTGGAGAGGAAGGGCAGGAGAGAACATGTCCAGTATGGCGGTGGAGGATGGTACAGGGAAAGGCTGTCCTCTAAAGGGCGATAAAGATGCTGAGGAAGAACCTGGCCCCATTTTCACCCATGCCTTCCAGGACCATGTGGGTGGAAGTAGGAAAGCACAGAGTGCAAGGTTCAGGGGGAGCAATGTTGTGCAATTTGGCTCTGATCCCTTCAGCTTGTTTGAAAAGACTTCTCTTGAGCACCTCACACACAAACAAGACTGTGGTGGATGTTACGCTGGTAGAACTCCTTGTATGTAACATTTGTGGGAGGAATAAATGCATGGACAACTTGAATAAATAGATTCAGTCTTCCTCACTGGCCATTGTGATCTCACTAATCCACCCATATGGTTCCCATGGGAACCAAACAGTTCATTTCACAGTGCAACATTAACAACCACTCTGTGGTGTCCTGGAAGATCACAGGGTTTGAAAGCCCAGTATGCTGTAAAACCAGCAATCTGCATGGGATTATCTCACTGCAGACGTTCAAACAGGTCCCACCCTAGGGAAAGAGGCAGTTAGAGTAAGCAAGAGGGCCGGGGATTAACACTGAGCCACTTAAATTTCCGTGGCTCCTTTCTCCACTCAGGATCTGGCTTCTGCTGACTGATTCAGGAACTTGGGAACTTGGTGTTCTCAGGGCACCAAGGAGGGAGGTGTCAGTGGGAAATTACTGCACACTCCCTGGATTTGTAAAGTAGAATGCTGTGGGAGGTATATGGATGACTGTATCCAGAGGCCCACCTCACCACTTTCCACTTTGCCAAGTTTTCCTTTGAGTCTGGAGGTAACAGATGTTCTCCAATATCAGAGGAAATCAGCTCCTGAGAGCCCTTACAAATATTAGTTGAAAATGAAGCCTAGCCAATCAAGAGATGAATCAAAATTAAAAATTAAGGGAGGGAGAAGGCATGGTAAAAAGACTGGTAAAGAAGGATGACCCCCTCCCGCCTCCCCCACACATAAACAGAGTTAAGATTCTTACTATGGTAGAAATAGTGGTTTCAGAGTAAAATGTAAATCTTCACGGTATACAGCTGGCAAACTCAGGAGGGTTGGAGAGAGAAGGGTAGAGGAAATCTACGAGTGTTAATTTCCTTATTCATAACAAGAAGTTAGTAGACACTGTAAAGTTAAAATACATTTTAAAATAACTGCTTTTTAAAAATGCTTTTTATAAACCCTTTCCTTAATTATAGCATGTTTATTTTAGAAACTAGTATTTTTTTTATGGTGAGAAAACAATTATCTGAAATTCAGAAATTCTTTCAATTTTACTCAAGCTTTTTTCTGCTAAATTATATTCAGACTAGGATGTATGCACTAAATGTTTATAAAAACTGACACAGTAAAAAGCTGTCGAGATAGTATTAAGAGTGAAGTGGTATTTCACTTTCACACAGGGCTTGAGAAGTTATTTGCAACATAATCTCAACAAACTAATGAGAAAAAGGCAGACAGCCCAGTTTAAAAAAAGGGGGGGGGCACTGGAATGGGCACTTTATCAACCAAATATGCCAAATGGGTGATTAAATACCTGGAAAGTTGCTCAATTTCATTAGTCTTCAGAGAAATGCAAATTAAAACCAATTGAGTATGTAGTAACATTACTCCCAGAACACCTAAAATGAAGAAAAGGCCAAAAACACCTTTGCGATGTGAAGTATAGACAAGGTTGGAGATAGCTGGAATTGTCATACCTTGTTTGTAATGGTAAACTGATATAACTACCTTGGAAAACTTTCAGACTTTTCTGATTAAGTTGGATATATGCATATTTCATGAAACAACAGTTCTATTCCTGTGCACTATGTGTGCCAAAATATTGACAGGACTATCTTACTAGCATTATTTATAATAGTCCCAAACTGAAATAAACCAAATGTCCATTGACAAGTGAATGCACACATAAATTTGTAATAATGGAATGAATACAGCAATGAAGATAAACTATAAATATATGTTGATAAAGCACACAAACATAATTTTGGGTCAAAGAAGCCAGACACAAAATAATACCTAATGTGTACATTTTTTTTATTAAAAAAGTTAAAAGGAAAAGGCAAAACTAATCTACAGTGCTAGAAGTCAGGATAGGAGTATTCGGGGGAGGGAGAGAACAGTAGTTAGGAAGACTCTTAGCAGGGAGACAGAAGTGGAGCTTTGGGGATGCTGGTGATGTTCTGTTTCTTGACCTAAGTGAAGGTTACACAAATATATTCATTTTGTGATAATTCATTGCACTTATGGTTTTGATTTGTTCTCTTTTCTGTACATATGCTGTAATTCAACACAAGGTTTTCAAAGAAAATTAAAAGTAGGATTTTGGTATCTCACTTTGGTATATTTATTTTTATCTATGTTTAGGTATTCATGAAGAGATGATGTTCACTAAATGATGTAAGATGTTCACTAAATATTCATGATAGTTCTTTCTGGGTTATGGCACTTGGGATGATTTAAAATTTTTTTGTACTATTGTTTGAAACTTTATAATGCATTGATTATTTCTAAGAAATATAATGAAAGCATTTTGCTACAGGCAGAGACATTGTCCAGTGGGAAGGATGGGCAAAAAACAGGATATATCAGACGAAAAATAAATGTAATGAGGATTGTCCAGCAACAGAAAAATAATGGTCTAGTCTACAAGAGAGCCACCTCCTCATTTTGAAAGTGTCCAAGCAGAAGAAGATGAAGGGTCTTCATCACCAGTATGCCTCCCAGATCTCAGAATTAATGTGTTTGAGTCCATGACTGTGCTTCAGGTTGGCTGCTGCCCAATGACATTTTGGAGGCATCTCAGTGTCACAAGAGCATTTTCCCCAAAGCCAACTGAAGGAGGAGTTATTTCTGGAAATGACTCCTCAACACATCTGGTCTCTTTGCTGATGTGGATTCTTGTTAGCTTTAACACAGAAGCTGTTCCACTTAACATGGATGTTCTGTCAGCCTTCTTACCTTTTGCCTCAGGTGTTTTGGGCCTAAATTCATAGCTGAATTCACTTTCGTCTGTGTAGTACTTCTGCAATTTCTACAGACATTCTGAGCCATAATTCCACTTTTTCCTCCTAAAATAGGTGTGAGCTTCAGCATTGCCATTAGCTATATGTTAGGTCAGTAGAGTATTTTTTAATACAATTTATTGTCAAGTCATCTAATATATAGTGTATACAGTGTGCTCTTGGTTTTGGGGGTAGATTCCCATGATTCATCACTTACATACAATACCCAATGCTCATCCAACAAGTGCCCTCCTCAATGCCCATCACCCACTTTCCCTTCTCCCCCGCCCACCCATCAACCCCCAGTTTGTTCTCTGTATTTAAGAGTCTCTTATGGTTGCCTCCCTCTCTGTTTGAAACTATTTTTCCCCTTCCCTTCCCCCATGGTCTTCTGTTAAGTTTCTCAAGTTCCACATATGAGTGAAAACATATGATATCTGTCTTTCTCTGCCTAACTTATTTCACCTAGCATAACACCCTCCAGTTGCATTCACATTGCTTCAAATGGCATGATTTCATTCTTTCTCATTGCCAAGCAGTATTCCATTGTATATATAAACCACATCCTCTTTATCCATTCATCAACTGATGGACATTTAGGCTCTTTCTATAATTTGGCTATTGTTGAAAATGCTGCTATAAACATTGGGGTACATGTGCCCCTATGAATCAGCACTTCTGTATCCTTTGGATAAATTCCTAGTAGTGCTATTGCTGGGTCATAGGGTAATTCTATTTTTAATTTTTTGAGGAACCTCCATACTGTTTTCCAGAGTGAGTGTGCCAGTTTGCATTCCCACGAAGTGCAAGAGGGTTCCCGTTTCTCCACATCCTTGCCAGCATCTGTTTCCTGAGTTGTTAATTTTAACCATTCTGACTGGTGTGAGGTAATATCTCAGTGTGGTTTTTATTTGTAGTTCCCAGATGATGAGTGATGTTGAACATAGTAGAGCATTTTAAATATGATCTCCTTTTTAGTATTTGACCCACAATGAGGCACATATTGAGCATCACTCAACACTGGGTATATATTAGAATGAAACTCCATAGGAGGGTTTCTTAAATGTTTTGCTGATTTATCCCCAACACCCAGGACAAGAACTAAGGCACAGTATGTGCTAAATAACTATTTGCTGAATGAATGAATGAATGAATGAATGAATGAAATACCATCCTTGCCTTTAAGGTTCTCCAGCTAGTGGAGGAGGTAGACATGCACTTAAATAAAGATAAGCAAGGTGAGGGATATGTGCAAAGTGCTGATGAGAACTCAGAAGAAGGAAAAAATAGGTCTTTGAGAATTAGGAAGGCTTTTGAGCTGGGATCTAACTAATGAATAAGATTTGGTAGAATGAAAAATAGGTAGAAGCAATTTCAGGTAGAGGGAGGAGCCCAAAGGGAGAACAATACAGGTTCAGGGAAAGGCAAGTGCTCCAGGTATGGGAAGGACAGTGGGAGGAGGTCAGGCAGAGGAGACATTATGAAGGATTTTGAATCATGTTCTAAGAAATTCAGGTGGATTACACAGGTAGCATATGGGAATGATTGAAAGTGTTTGATCAGAAGAGTAACATGTTAATATCTATATTTTGGAAATGGAATGTAGAAGCTCTGCTTGAAAAGAACTAGACAAGAGGCAGGGAGACCATCAGGAGCTTTTGCATTAGTACAGGGAGAAGGAGAACACACCTGAACAAGGGCAGTGGTTGCGGGAAATGGAAAAAAGCAAAGCTTTGAAAACTGCGTTAGTTCAGCTCCTCTGAAAAGCAGATGGCAACACAGTATTAGACTTATCTGCAAGATATTTAATGAAAGAAATATGTGTGAAAGCTAAAGGTGGGGAGAGGCTTCAGACCACAGAGAAGGTCCTATCTCAATGGAGAAGAGAAAAGGAAGGGCTGGGGAGGAGAATCTCAGACTTGGCAGAGGTCTAAGAAAGTTTCTGCAGTACTGATGGGGGAGGTTTCAAGCCAAAGCTGCCTTCTGAGGAGCCCCACAACTTGCAGAAATGGGCTGTGCATGCTCATTCACAGAGAGTGGCCCGTGGGGAGTATGGGCTCAGTGCAAACACAGAGATGGCCCCAGAAGGGATCTTTAGCAGCTGGGGCCTTTGGTCAATCATGCTCCCTGAAGCAGGAGACAGGAACAGTGCATTTCCATGGCCACCACCAAAAACTTACTGGAAGAGGGAGAAGCTTACTCGGAGATTTGTAGGCAGGCTTCTGAGCAGGTAATAATACTATTAACAGAGGAAGGAACATAGTAGAAGGAGCAAGTTTCACTGGGGACATTAGTGAGTTTGAATAGATTTAGTTTGGGGTTCCTGTGGGGCATCCATGGAATATATCCTGAAAATAGTTGGAAATCAAAGATGAATGTGACAGCAACATAAAGCCATTCACTAAACACTGTATCCCCACTTTCCAGGATCATCACCTGTCTACATTTTCCATCCTTCCTTGAGGTTAGGTGTAGCCATGTAAGTGAGTTCTAGACAGTGGAATACAAGAAAAAGTGTGTGCCACTTACATCCCTAACCCTTAAAGTCTTCTTCTGCTCCCTCTTGTCTCTTCCCTTTGTCATAGTGTCATTGACAGGACAACCATGAAGCTACATGTTGAAAGTATTAGAACCTCCATCAACCTGGGTCCCTTAATGACTACATGGAATGGAGTCATTCTGCCCACCTAGCATGGTCATAGGTTGTTTCCCTGAGCAAGAATATATTTCTATCATGTTTCAGCCATTACCTATTTATTATATATTTATTACAGCAGATAAACCAGCCTTAACTAACCTAATGAATTCTTACTAGTGCAATGAAGTTCAGGAAAGAAGACAAATCTAAAGATGTAGTTGTATGAATAGAAAAAGGAATCCAAGGAAAGAGTATAAAATGAGAGAAGAGATCTGAATACAGACACTAGGCTAACATCTTATCTAAATCCAAGGGCCAAGGTGGACAACAAGGAGCCAGGGAAGGAGAACAAGATGTTAACCCAGACCGTTAGGAGGGCTAGTGCTATTACCACTGTGTTTCAGAATAGAAAAATGCAGTTCTGAGAGATTTGGCTGACATCATTTGGTAGCAGAACCAGAATCAGCACTGTGCTGCTCAGGCCCTCAATAACCTGTATCAGCTCTCCTGGGACAGCACTGGACAGTCTTGCCAGTGCGCTGCTCATCTTCTGGTTCCTTCCACTGCCTCCTGGCTATAGGGACTGCTTGGTCCCTCTCTGTAAGCTCTGTTCTTCTTGCCTATCATCTCCCTAGACTAATCCTGACCTAAAACAAAGCTAAGCTCTTGCTGCTTAATCTGTGCCCCCATCATGTACTCTAGTTTAGCCATCTTGGCATCCACTTGTGCCTGAAACTCAGCCCCACCTTGTGCCCCAATTCTCATAACAAGGACTATGCTCTGGCCCTCAGTCCCAAGAGCCCTGTCCAGCTAATCTTCTGAGAATGTCAGTCCCTAGGTACCAAGAACTGGACCCATGCAGACAGACTCTTCATTCAGGTTTCCTGGCCTGTCTGCTTCCCTTTGCATTAGGGCACCTTCACCTCATCTGGAGCTCCTGCTGATTTCTTTTCTAACCCTCAGCCCTGGGCTTTCACACTTTGTCTGCCAGACAAATCTTTGTGCTCAATACCTGCTGCAGGAGCTGTGTCTCACCCATTATTCCCACTGCCCACACAGCAGCAAGCTCACAACCACACTAATAGCCATCTAAGGAGAAATCAGAACATTCCCCATCAGAAGACAGGATTCTGATAGTCGCCAACACTAACTTTTGACATGGAGGCCAGGCCACTGGGATGCTGTTATTTGAGCTTATTTGATTTTATTATCTAACTTCCTTCCTGAGAAATCACTGATATCATCTGTCAATCTTTGAATAGCTTTAATAAAATCCTTTCACTATAAATCAACATTGTTCTAAAATGATCTTACCACTGGATATCATGGTGGTCTGTTTATATGAGGAGAGAATGTTGTAATTGTAATTTATATGTGTTAGAAATGAAATTATTTTATTTGGGAGAAAAAAGTGAGAATTAGCTTATATACCATGAATTCAGATTTGTGCTAATTTCAAAGTTATAAACATGGAGTAAGACTTCCACATCAAGTAACTAATGACAAACTAATTCATGCTTTTGGAGATTTCAGTCAACTTACATTCCCTTCTGAGAACATATTGGTCCTCTCCCTTAATAGTGATACCATTCTTAATTATTAATAAACACACTGACCAAGAATTTGTAACCAATTTAAATATTTGTTTCAAGTTGAACTTTGCTCTGCAGACTTTTATAATTTTCTTTCTATGGGAATATACACAGAAAAAACATGATTGGGAGTGTCTGATTCACAAACAGCTGTTTAGCACATTAAAATACAAGGATGTCTGTGAGTCTCCTTAGAGCATGATCATTAACTATTTAGCAGTTAGGTAATGTCTAGGTTTAGACTATTCATGAAAACAGGGTATCCAGGGGTTGCTTCTAATTTACCTGAAATGACCTCACCTTTCAAATCATATAATAGATTTTCTTGGCCCCAATATTGAAATAATTGGTTAAAAGATCATCCCCATCATATAATTAATTTTTACCATCTGCCTTTTTGTCTTCACGGAGATCCTGATTTTTCCTATGAATTTTTCTGTTTCTAAATTCTTTCCATTATCCTAACAGAATCATAGCAGATCATGTTTTATGTTTTTCCATTCCCTTGAGGTCTTACCCTACATTCACTAAAATTTAAGCTGAAGAAGACCCAGAATACTCATATGACATTAATTAATGCCAAAGGGCAAATTAATTTTATAATTTCTAATAATTATCATATGAGATTTATTTCACAAATGACTGTATATGATAAGCACATTAACAAATGAAGCTGAGCTTTCTTTGGAATTTTATTTTATTTTATTTTATTTTATTTATTTTTTTTTTATTTTTTAATATGAAATTTATTGCCAAACTGGTTTCCATACAACACCCAGTGCTCATCCCAACAGGTGCCCTCCTCAATATTACCCCCCCTCCCCCCCTCCCACCCCATCAACCCTCAGATTGTTCTCATTTTTTAAGAGTCTCTTATGGTTTGGCTCCCTCCCATTTTTTTTCTCCTTCCCCTCCCCCATGGTCTTGGATTAAATGCGCCAACCAAAAGACATAGGGTATCAGAATGGAATTTTATTTTTAAGAAAAGTAGCTGAAAATTAAAAGAAAGAAAGTGGTTGAAATGGACAGTAGACACTTGTCTCATTCCAGAAACATTTATTCTGTAACTACTATCTTGGTGGCTCTCTGCCATGCCCCATTGGGAATAAAGGGAGGTTGGACATGGCCCCTAACTGCAGGATGCTAATGGCATGGTAGCAGAGATGAAGGAGGTGTGTAAAAAAGTAGTATGTGAGGCATAGTAGAATCAATGTGCTGAGGCACAGAAGGGAGGCCACTCCCCTTAGGGACTTAGGAAGGGCTTGTCTAGGTAATGCTTGAGCTGGACTTTGAAGAATGGGTTCACAAATGGAAATTGGTAGGTTTGGAAAGGCATTTCAAATGGAACTATTATCTTCATTTTACTGTTGAGAAAACTGAGGCTTAAGGAGTTTAAGCCACCCAAGTTCATACTAATAATAAGTGATAGGTCCAAAGACAAGGATGTCCATTCCCATCGCTGTTATTCAACATAGTGTTGGAAGTCCTAGCCTCAGCAATCAGAAAACACAAAGAAATAAAAGGCATACAAATCAGCAAGGAGGAAGTCAAACTTTCACTCTTCATAGACAACATGATACTCTATGTGGAAAAGCCAAAAGCATCAGCTAAAAAAAAAAAAATGCTAGAATTGATCCATGATTCAGCCAAGTCACAGAATGTAAATCAATGTACAGAAATCAGTTGCATTTCTATACACCAATAATGAAGCAGCAGAAAGAGAAATCAAGGAAGAAATCCCATTTATAATTGCACCAAAACCCATAAAATACCTAGGAATAAACCTAACAAAAGAGGTGAAAATCTATACACTGAAAAGTATAGAAAACTTATGAAAGAAATTGAAGAAGACACAAAAAATGGAAAAACATTCCATGATCCTGGATTGAAAGAACAAATATTGTTAAAATGCCAATACTATCCAAAGCAATGGACATATTCAATGCAATCCTTATCAAAATAACACCAGCATTCTTCATAGAGTTAGTATAATCAATCCTAAAATTTGTATGGAACCATAAAAGACCCTGAATAGCCAAAGCAATCTTGAAAAAGAAAACCAGGGGCACCTGGGTGGCTTAGTCAGTGAAGCGTCTGACTTTGGCTCAGGTCGTGATCTCACGGTTTGTGAGTTCGAGTCCTGCATTGGGCTCTGTGCTGACAGCTCAGAGTCTGGAGCCTGCTTCAGACTCTGTGTCTCCCTTTCCCTGCTCCTCCTCCACTCACCCTCTGTCTCTGTCTCTCTCAAAAATAAAAAAAAAACATTTAAAGAAAAAGAAAACCAAAACTAGAGGTATCACAATTCCAGGCTTCAAGCTATGTTACAAAGCTGTAATCATCAAGATAGTATGCTACTGGCACAAAAACAGACACATAGATCAATAGAACAGAATAGAGAACCCAGAAATGGATCCACAAATGTATGGCCAACTAGTCTTTGACAAATCAGGAAAGAATATCCAATGGAATAAAGACAGTCTCTTCAGAAAATGGTGTTGAGAAAATTGGACAGAGACATGCAGAAGAGTGAATCTGGACCACTTTCCTACACCATACACAAATATAAACTCAAAATGGATGAAAGACCTAAATGTAAGACAGGAAGCCATCAAAATCCTAGAAGAGAAGGCAGGCAAAAACCTCTTTGACCTCAGCAACAGCAACTTCTTACTTGACATTTCTCTGAAGACAAGGGAGACAAAAACAAAAATGAACTATTGGGACCTCATCAAGTAAAAGCTTCTGCATGGCAAAGGAAACAATCAGCAAAACTAAAAGGCCACCAATGTTATGGGGGAAGATATTTGCAAATGACATATCAGATAAAGGGTTAGTATCCAAAATCTAAGAAGAACTTATCAAACTCAACACCCAAAAAACAAATAATCCAGTGAAGAAATGACAGAAGACACAAATACACACTTTTCCAAAGAAGACATCCAGATGGCTAATAGACACATGAAAAAATGCTCAACATCACTCAGGGAAATTCAAATCAAAACCACAATGAGATACTACCTCACACTGATTAGAATGGCTAAAATGAACAACTGAGGCAACAACAGATGTTGGTGAGGATGCGAAGAAAGAGGAATCCTTTTGCACTTCTGGTGGGCATGCAAACTGGTACAGCCACTCTGGGAAACAGTATGGAGATTCCTCAAAAAGTTAAAAATAGAACTACCCTTGACCCAGAAATTGCACTACTTGGTATTTATCCAAAGGATGGATACAGGAGTGCTGTTTTGAAGGGATACATGCACCTCAATGTTTACAGCAGGGCTATTGACAATAGCCAAATGTCCATCGACTGATGAATGGATAAAGAAGATATGGTATGTCTGTGTGTGTGTGTGTGTGTGTGTGTGTGTGTGTGTGTTATTTATATTTATAATGGAATACTACTCGATGATCAAAAAGAATGAAATCTTGCAACAACATGACAACATGGATGGAACTAGAGTGTATTATGCTAAGTTTATTAGCCAGTCAGAGAAAGACAAATATCTTATGACTTCACTTATATGTGTAATTTAAGATACAAAACAGATGAATATGAGGGAAGGGAAGCAAAAATATAAAAATAGGCAGGGGACAAACCATAAGAGACCCTTTTTTAAATATAATTTATTGTCAAATTGGTTTCCCTACAACACCCAGAGCTCGTCCCAACAAGTCCCCTCCTCTCTGCCCATCACCCACTTTCCCCTCTCCCCCACCCCCCAACTACCCTTAGTTTGTTCTCAGTCCTTAAGAGTAAGAGACTCTTAAATGTAGAGGAACAAACTGAGGGTTGCTGGAGGGTTTGGGGTGGGGGGATGGGCTAATTGGGCAAGGGGCATCAAGGAGGACACTTGCTGGGATGAGCAATGGGTATTATATGTAGGTGATGAATCACTGGATTCTACTCCTGAAATAATTATTGCACTATATGCTAACTAACTTGGATGTAAATTAAAATAAATTAATTAGTTAAAAAATTTTATGATGTAACAATTTAGCAGTATACAGATCTGTTGAATAGTAGGATGCTTTATAATTTGGGTTAACAACAGTATTGTTCCTAAGAGCATTAAAGGTTCAAAGTAAACAAGTAAAAAATATGATTTGTCACTCAAAAATAAATAAATAAATAAATAAATAAATAAAGTAGTGGGTCCAGAATTTGAACTCTGAGCTGATTCTGAAAACAATTTTTTCCCAGTACATCCAGGCTTTCGCTCAAATTACTTCATTTAATACAACAGTGTATTAAAGATATTCTTTTTTCCTCATGCCAGGATCTTTTGGTTTTAAGGAAGAGAGACCATTCAAATAATTCAAGTGAAAGAGAGGGTTTTGTTTTGTTCGATTTGCTTTTGCTCATTTGTTTTAAAATAAAGATACAGGGGCGCCTGGGTGGCTCAGTCTGTTAAGCATCTGACTTCGGCTCAGGTCATGATCTCACGGCTTGTGAGTTCGAGCCCCGCGTCGGGCTCTGTGCTGACAGCTCAGAGCCTTGAGCCTGCTTCATGTTCTATGTCTCCCTCTCTCCCTGCCCCTCCCCTGCTGATGCTGTCTCTCTCTGTCTCTCAAAAATAAATAAACATTAAAAAATTAATTTTAAAATAAAGATATAGGGGCCTCTTGAAGAACCCAAGTGAGGAAATAAACAGAACTTTATGCATGCTGGGATAGGCGCTGACCCCTAATGAAGGTCTGCCCTCACTCTCTCCTTAAAGTCTCCCTAGTCTGTCCCTCCCAGTTTGCTCTGTTTTTCCTCCTATGAAGGAGTTATCTTTGCTTCTTTGTCAGTTTATCCATGGCCTTCAAACTTTCTCAAACTTGAGGGGCCTCCAGGTCTTATCCATTTTACTTTTAAAATAAGAGACTTGATTCAAGCAGTTCTTCTTTCTGGGCAGAGCCCTTCATTGACCGTCATTTATAAGCTGCTGATTGGATATCCTCCTAGTTCCAAAGAACTGTGGTTAGAAGCAGCAGAAGTAGAGACATATGGTTCATGGCCATTTAGCAGAGTGTGGTAGGACAGAGATATATTCCTTGCCCTGGCTAGTTCCTGACTGATCCCAGAAGTAGTCCCAGGAATTTAGAGATTCAAGAATTCTGAGAATGCTTACCTATTTCATCTTGAAAGCAGTTATGAGCTCTACCAATTCTATGATATCACAAGCTTATAATATCATCTGTGCTGACTTGAGGTGAAAGGCCACTGGAAAGCAAGACTTTTGGACATAAAGGAGCTACTGCACTTGATAGTTATAGTAATAATGATGATTATGATAGTAATGAAGAAGGGCCTGTTTCTTCACCTGGCACTGGAGAGCTTATGTAGAAGAAAGTTCTAAGCTCAGGGATTCAACCTCTTGGCTCAAGTCAGCGCATGGTCAAAGAAATAGAGAACTTCCATGATGATGCTAACAGAACTTCCTATTTTTATATCATAGGATGAGGACCAGATCAAAATCTGGTTGTACAGACTTCTTAATTACAACACAAGTGCAACTTTCAGCAATGCCAAGTGTCTTATGTTGAGGTTACGTTATGATAATATGGTATGTGGGGCCTTGAAATTGAGGTGAAGACATTTGGATGAGTTTGCAAAATCTGAGAACCTTGCACCCCAAATCTACTGAGACTTTCTTACCAATACAAACACATCCTTACATACCATCTGAGGCCACTCACTTGAGGTAATAGGCTTTCAAGAAAAAGCCTATTCTGAAAATTTGCCATCACTCTGCTCCTTACTTCCAAACCCATAGTTATAGTCTGATCCATGAGTCCTCAGTCTAACCCTAGAGATAGTTTATATACCAAAACAACAGCAAGATTTTGCTAAATTTATATCCATAAGAACCTGAGATGGAAAAATACTGGACTGGACTACATGTATTATTATCCAAGATTCTGGACTTCATGCGCTAGTTTGAAGAGCTGGAAGTAGCTCTAACAATTTGGTTGGCTGGTTGACTGTTGGTTGACTGTTGGTCCAACAGAAGTCTATATTTAACAAAGCAGAGAGGCTAGAACTTCCCTAGGATAATGTCAAAGACTTAATAATATGAGAAAGCTGAAAGAAAATTATTTTGTGCAACCCGCTTACCCACCACCAGACTATGTCTCTCAGGAGAAGCCAGAGACTGACCTTTATTAAGGATTTGAAAAATGCTACAGTAAAGACAAGACCAGAGCCTTGGACAGCCCTTTGAGAATGACAGTGGGAGAATTTACAATGAAATGGGATTTCTGGTTCAGTGGGAATGATGGGGTCCTGGAGCAATGAGTCCAACAGATAGTGTTCAACCAGTGGACAAGATGGGTGCAATTACTATAATGTGCAAAAGGGGTAAAGACAGTTTTAGGTTTGAACTTCTGGGATCACACAGTCACCTTTGAAAAGAAGCATGGGTACCCTACTAAACCATTATTTTACATAAGCAGAAAAATTCTAGGTCAGCAGAAACATGATTTGAGTAATCACAAAAGGAAATTATTTTTCTTTCAATTCCAAGACTTTTGCCAACTCAAAGGAGTCCCAATTATTTGATGAAGAGAAGACTGGGTCTCCTTAGGAAGGAAACTTTAGCGCTGTCAGAAATATATAAATCTTCCTCCAAGCCATCCGCAAAGGACCCCAGGGTGACTAAGTATCTGGAAAAGAGAAACAATGAAAACTTTGAGGTCTTACTAAGCACTAAACAGATGTTGATATAAATCTCTGGAAAGCCCAAACATCCCTGTGTTCTACCATTCTGTGTTCTACCATTCTACCATCTACCCTGTGTTCTACCATCTACCACTCAGAGCAAATCTATAGCATATTCTACTGACAATTGTAATTTATGTTTTTGAGAAACAGCTGTTAGTTTCCTATTGAACTCTGGTAGAGACTGAAAGTTTGACCATGGGACATCAGATTAGTAGGCAGCACAACTTGCCATCATGAACTGGGTGATATCTGACCCATCAAGCCATATGGCTGTGCACGCACGCACAGCAGGAATTCATTATCAAGTGAGAAATGCCTTACTTCCTTTGATATGTAAGAGTTCCTTGGTCAGAGTAAGGTTTTACAAGATACCATGATAGTAAATAAAGAATTTTTTGAATCCGTGAATAGTGGGGCTAACAAATATTGCAGGCAAGGAAAGCAAGTCCACATCCAGAATATGTGTCTGTTGTAGTGAGAACAAGTTGCTTCCCCTTCCATAATGGAAAGGGATTTAATGTAATCAACATACCACCACATAGCTGGCCTGTTACCAACCCTCTCTTGGAAATGGTTCCCTATTAGGGAAGAAGTGTTGGCTTATGCCATCAGCAAATTGGGTGCTCAGCAATGGCAAATATCCAGATCAACCTTGGTAAGGGATAGTCCATATTGTTGAGCCATCCTCCCTATTGCTATGGTTACTTTGTACATGGACCACTGAGCAAGCTGAGGAGAAACCTAATATTCACATATTAATATCATTATGTCCATCTGACTTTTGAAAGTCTCCTCTGCAGTGGAGGCCATTGGTTATCAGATGAGACATAAATATTATGTTCCATCCATTCTGAGAGGTCATACCTTTTCCCTAGATTTCTTTGTCATAAATCTTCCAATCTATTTTAAGTCCCCAATCAACCAGCAAAACCATTAGCCATTGTCTAATGATCCTTACCTCTGGCTACCTCTCCTGCTGAGCAAAGTGCTCAAAGTTCTGACCATCAGGAAAATTTCTCTTCACCACTGTCCTTCAGGGCCATCTTGAAAGGGGCTGAATACAATGGCAGTCTATTTCTTGTTGGTGCCACTATGTTGTGTGGATGCATCTGTAAACCAGATATAAGTTTTTATGTCCCTCTCATATGGTCATAAAGAGCTTCTATAAGGCTTGAGTTTGGAGGAAGTGAAGGGGAACAATGCAGCAGGAAGAGGTATCATGAGACTACCTTCTGGTTCTTCTTGAGCCCAATCTTATACATATGTAGCTATCAAACCAGCAGGGAAACACCATCGGGAGGGGGAAGCTACCCTTCAGAATGCTTTCAGCTGGGGAGCAATATATGGTGCCACTTTCTCCCATAGCATGAATTCACAAGCCCAAGGATCAAGGGGTAGAAATGTTAAATAACCCTCTCACCATTACCATCCTTGAAAACTTGGTCTGGAGGTTTAGAGTTTTTGTCTGTCACCAGGGAATACTGTCTCAGGTGATGTACAATGCTCCCACTGACTCACATATTGAGACATGGCAATTTGGGGCCGCCTTATACCACTACCTCGTACCAACAGGCATATAGGAAAGAGGACTTAATGAGCTGGCTGGGTAATACATCCTGATTTCCAAGGGGATATTAAGTTGGTGCTATATAGTGGGGGACAAGAGAGGACCAGGTCTGGCACCCAGAGGATTTAGTGGGCTCTTCTTAGTACTCCCATGTCCAAAAGTAAAATCTAATAGAAACTACAGCTATCCATTCAAGTCAGGACCCCTGAGGACTCACACGACTCAGAAATAAAGGTTTGTGTCATTTTACCAAAGTAAAGAATGCCAATGAAGTGATGGCAAAGGGAATTTGGAAAGGGTAGTGGGGGAAAAAAGGTGATAATATCAACCTAATGACAGTTACAGAAATGAGAACTGTAGTAGTTTTCAATAATACAATATAATGTAAAATAGAAATAAATGGAAATAAAAATACAAAATATGTAAATAAGTTTTTAGATTACACACATACACACACACACACACATCCATTTTACCTGTTGTCTATTATTTTAGACAAGGAGAATTGGTGGTACTTAACCGGTATAGTTCATATACCACATGTGAAGCCAAATCTGGATCTGATAGAGAGAACTATGTATACACTTTGAGATGGAGCCAGAGATTGCTGGGACTTTGTGTCTCTCTCTCTGAAGGGAGAGGATATCTTAAAGGAGATCTGATCCTTGTAGTTGACTCAGTAATATTATCGAATGAGAGTTAAATATGTCTAAATATATGAGAATAAATAGAGCCACAAAAGGAGTGGTTGTGCCAGTTATTTGCCATCTGCTCTCATAGCTTCCCAGCCCTCAGCCTGCTGTGTTCTCTCAGACTTCATTTCCCAGATTTCCTTGCCAACCTCCAATTAGGATTGGCCAATGGTAGAAACTAGCAAGAGATTGGCAGGAAGGAAAAAGAGAGAAGCAAAGTAATCCCTCCCCATTCTCCCTGGTCTTACAGTGTCTCTAGCTGTGTCTCTTCTGTCCCTCAGCTCTGACTAGGTGGCTTCTCTCCCATAGCCCCAGCTTCAGCTCACACAGGTGGTTCTGGCTTTTGGACTCCATGCTTTACCTCCTTTATTTGTCCTTTCTGCCCTAGGGAGGTAGTAGCTTCCTGAAATTATTAATGTCTGGGATACCTTACCTTCCACTGTGCTCTGTCAGCTTCTTTACACATTGCTCCTAGTTCCCCAGATTAAATTCCTGCTGTTGATCTGTGTGGTTTAGGCTATGTTTCCCAAACTTAATTACTACTCTGTGTGCTGTCACATCACTAGAAAGTACTGCGTTAAGTCTTATGAATTTCTATCATCTGCTTGACTTTTCTTTCCCACGAAATCCAAATGAGCACATGTGTTTGTGAATCACTTAAAAATCAAATTCACACACATCAGTGCCTTGCAAAGAACATCCAGAACTGAGCTTACTCTGGGAAGCTTTAGGACCACTGCAGCTCTGCTCAAAGAAAAGGTCACAACTGTTTTGCAACAAACAGCTGCGTCCTAGAATCATCCTTTAATCATGTCTAGTATGACATGCTGATGAGGGAGAGGCCATGTCCTCCAAGGGGCTAATTATCAGTGTGATGGGTCTTCTAAGTTCACCTCTGCCTAAGTAGTTATTCATTTCCTTTAAACACACAGTAGGGGGAAACTTTCTTAAAGGAAAGTTGTGTTCTAGAAATCACCTCTTAAGAAAACGGAATATAAAAAACTTGGAATTTTAAAATAGAGAAATGAGGAATTAATCAGATGCATTATAAAAATATTGGTTATTTTAGGAAAGCATAAAATTCATAATACCTTTAAACACAAAATCCATGTAATGCATTTAAAAATATTTTCAGGAATATATCTCATTAAAAAGCTTCAACTTCAGCTCCCTTCATTTGGCATGCAGGCCTAGACATGGAGACAGTTAAATCATTCCTGCTTTCTAAGTAATGTCTAATATTCAATTTCTCAGCTTATACGAAACTGGCTTTTTGTTTTTCTTTTCCTTGTTTTCAAAGTTTGTCTTATACATAGTCAGGTTTTTATTTTCTAATTCTCAACAAAAACTGTAACATTTTAATTTTTAGTAGGCATCAAGTCTTACTTTTTTGTTTTATGGTGTGAAGGTAGTAGTTAACAAGCACTGTACTAAGGAGAAATCACAGAAGCTCTAAATAGGGTACAGATGAGTCATAGGTCCAAAGTGACCTGGCCTGGTCACTTTACTCTTGGTTTGTGGACCAGCATCCTCTGGGCTCTGCTTAGGAACATGATCTCTAACCTCACCCAGACCTACGAGTCAGAAATTCGAATTTCAACACGGTTCCCAGTTCGTTCACATTCACCTTCAAATTTGGGAAGCACGGTTCTGTGGTATAAAGGTTTTTAGAGAAGCAATAAAAAAAGTAAAGTAGTTGTGGGTAAGCACACACAGACTGTTGAGTCTTGAGTCTGGGTTCCAGCACTGACTATCTTGGGAAGGACATGGCTCTAAAGGAAGAACAGAAAGCAGTTTTGGTCCCTTCAGGCCCTAGGGTAGTGACTGGACAAGGAGGGTACATGGCTTATTTTGCATCAGTGTGTCTCTTCTTCTCCCCAAATCCTGAAAGCATAGAGGCCACCTATAGTTCTTCAGAAACCTGAAGTGACCACAGCAGACATCCATTCCCTCCTGCTTCATTCTCAACCAAGCACCACCCTAGACAGGCATCCCTATCCCAGCCTTGTGTAGACCCTGGTCAGCTGAAGGCCTGTGTGTTCCTTCATTAAAGAATGAGGGACCCTTTCCCAGAGCTCTCCAACAGCCTCCCCAACATACTGTTAGCCAGGGTAAATTGTTAGCCCTTGGGGAACTTGCATGTCAAGGCGACAAGTCTGGCAATGGGCTAAGACTGACCAAGATTTCTACACTGAGGAAAGGTCACATTCCCAAACAGTGGATTACTGGGAATAAGTGGGAAAAAGAAAGGTGCTTACTACAAAAAGTAAGGTGCTCAGGTATCAGTGTGCACAGGGGAGTCATCTGGGCCAGTCAAAAAGGGTGGATATAGCAAACAAAGGAGTGTGAGGGGAGGGGAATGCCCCACCTTCCCCCAGCTGTGTACCCCCCAAGACCCACAACCTCCTGCTTTCTGGGGAGGTAAGAGCCAACACGTTGGGAGGCTGCCACCTCAAAGGTGGACCTGAGCCCAGATGAAGCAATTTTCATGACTCTGTTATAGCGAATGATATTCTCCAAATCCACAGGACCAGAAATCAGCTATTCATCTTTCCTCCAGGCCAGGTTGGGTGTGGGTGTGGGAGGGACACTAGAAATGTTTCTATTTCCTCTTCTCGGTTTTACCCCCATCCTCAATGGCTATGGGCCAGTAGTTTGTTGGAGGCAATCGCAGACATGCAGGTCCAGGAAGGCCAGGCTGTGGAATCCTCTGTGTTCTTCCTTAGCACACTGGCGAAGCACTTTTCACTTTGTGTGATTATCTCTTATTGCACTGATAGAAAGAATGGTAAGCAGAAAAACAGACCCAATCTGATGGAGGTCCCTAAGATGCCTGAAGAGCAGGCCCTCTGATTTAAGCAGCCAGCCTGAACAGAGAGGGCCCAATGGCACAACAGGCCTGGTTTCCTCAGTGGTTATGATCAGAAGCTGTCCTGTGTTCCCTCCCTTACTAGGGACTCAAGTTAACTATTAAATACATTATATGTCAGCCTCCATAAAGGCTCCTCCCCAAACCAGGACTCACTGACCCAATTTGGGCTGAGACATGTGGGGACAGTGGGCCTTTGAGAAAAATTCCCTTACTCTTGAAAGGAAGCTCCAGGGTGAAACTGAGTCCCTCAAGTGAGGGGGCCCCACATCTGCAGCCATGGAGGGGATTCAGCTGAGCATAGCAGTCTAAGAATGGCAGAGCATAGGGCATAGTGATGGAATGAACCTGAGTCCCTGATGACATCATGAAATGACCATCACATCTTTGGAAGGTCATGTGATAAGAGATAATAAACACTCCTCCTTAGACAACTTGGTTGGGATTTTTTAGAACTTAAAACTGATAATAATAGAGTAGCCCTGCTACTCACAATGAAAAAGCACAGGCTTTGCCCTGTGGCCAGTTTATCAATATTGCCTTGCATCTGTAGATTCCTTCATTATTTGTCAACGTACATGGTCACAATCACTACTTATCTGCTAAGTTAGGGGGTTAGCTTGAGGGAGAGGAGTACTCATTCCTCTATCTTCTGAAATTGGTTCTGAGATGGAGAAGGTGTTCTGGTTAGGACAAGAGCCACTCTACAGGAGTGGGACTATGTATATCTCTGACTTCTTGAGGGGCTTGCCTTTGTAACACACCTATCTGCCCCCAGGAAATGGTGACCCATGAGAGCCTGACCAGTCCAAGCATTTTCAGGTGACATACAGTTACTGCCAGTGAGAGCAAAGGACATACTTTCCTAGTTGTACCACCACCGACCTCCCCAGATTATACCTGCAGGAGGGCCTGAGGGTGTGGTCTGACCTAGTGACAGCACCCCAGCCCAGGTGAGCTCAGCCTGGCTTTCCATGTCATCTATGAGCTCTTTGGTCTGACCCAGACACTCGCCAGGTTCTTTCTTTTTTAAATAGTTATTTTTTTGAGAGAGAGAGAGAGAGTGCATGCACCAGGAAGGGCAGAGAGGAAAAGAGGATCCGAAGCAGGCTCCATGCTAACAGAAGCAAGCCCAATGCAGGGCTCGAACTCATGAACCCTGAGATCATGACCTGAGTCAAAGTAGGATGCTCAACCAACTGAATCAAACAGCACTCCCAGGCTCTTATTTCCAACTGGCTGCCTCACCTTTCAACTTAGATAAGCATCTCAAATTTAACCCATCCCAAAATATAAACTTCAGTTTTCCCCTAAAACTTTTTCCTTCCACAGGTTCATCATCTCAATAAAGATACCACATTGTTCAAGTCAGAAACTGGAATCTTTTGTTTTTTTTTATATACTCCAAACCAGACAAAAATTAACTGATGATGTTGGAACACAAGCCAGTGGCTCCCTCTGAGGAGGTGGGTGGGGCAGGGACTGGGAGGGTCACAAAAAAGCTCTGGGAGGTGATGAGGTTTTCTGTCTTGGTCTGGGTAGTGGTCACCCAGTGTGTTCACATTGTAATGATTCATTGAGCAGCAGTAACTGACCCCCTACTCTACTGTCAGAAGAGCAGACAGGCCCAAGAATATTGCTTTGCCTCTTTTGAAATATGTTGGTATTAGTATTACCTTACATTTATATGTTACTCTTCTATTTTGTATGTTATTTTTAAAGTTTATTTTAATATTCTTTGAGATTGTTACATGTTAATTTTTCTATGTTTGTCTCAAAAATATTAGAATGTCATGTAAAATTGCTTGGAACCTAATTCTTCAGACTGGACAGAAATCGATGTGATGTGGTGGCTCTTCTTCCAAGCTGCCTGAGTTTGAGCCCTGGTTCTACCACTTAAGTTTTAAATTGTGTCTCAGCTTCCCCATCTACAAAATGGGCATGGTGATGATAAATATAGCATTCAAATGCAGAAGTGCACATTCAGAATGGTGTCTGGCAGGATCAAGTGTCATATAACATTAGCTTTTTCTTTTAAAAAAATGCTTTATGAAAAGTTTCATTCATATACAAAGGAAGAAGGAATGGCATACTTAACCCCATACACCCCAAACCAGACCAGTGATTATCAACACATCGCTGGTCTTTTTTCATTAAGACCTCTCCATCTACTTCTACAATCTCAGGCAGACAGATATAATACCATTTCACCCAAAATATTTTAGTATATATGTCTAAAAGATAGGAACTCTTTTTGAAAATATAACTGGGATTCATTCTTGAGTCTTCCCTAGCCTTCTCCATTCATTCCATTAGTAAGTCCTGAGGATGCTAACTCCAAAACAGTTTTCCAGTTTAGGCCTTTCTCTTGGCCTCCACATCAGAGCTCCGTTGTTGCTAGGATGCTTACCTCATGTTCCACCTCTACCTCTTGTCCTCCAACTCACTAGTCCATTCTCCACAACGCAGCCAGCAATATGCTTTTAAAAGATGTAAATTAGACAGTGTCATTCTGTTACTTAAAATCTTCCAGAGGCTTCCCATACATGGAGAATATAGTTCATTGATTCCTGCTAGCCTTCCTTCAGAAACCAGCCCTGGTCGGGGCGCCTGGGTGGCGCAGTCGGTTAAGCGTCCGACTTCAGCCAGGTCACGATCTCGCGGTCTGTGAGTTCGAGCCCCGCGTCGGGCTCTGGGCTGATGGCTCAGAGCCTGGAGCCTGTTTCCGATTCTGTGTCTCCCTCTCTCTCTGCCCCTCCCCCGTTCATGCTCTGTCTCTCTCTGTCCCAAAAATAAATAAAACGTTGAAAAAAAAAAAAAAAAAAAAAAAAAGAAACCAGCCCTGGTCACTCTGTTATTTCATCCTCTGTGCTTCTTCCCTAAGACTCTTCTGATGTGTGATTCTGCTTAGTTGTCCATTTAGTTCCTTATTGTCTGCCTCCCCCAACAAGACTGTAAGCAACTCCAGGGCAGGGATAGAGGTCACTTGTCACTGGTCACAGGGCTTTGCATGGGGGATGGAGTGCAGTAAGGTGACCAAGGAGGGTTTGTAGAATGATACTTATTCTCAAGGTCTCAGTTACACCTGGCCAGCACAGGTGTGACCTCTAAAGCCTTTCAGGAGGGAAAGGCATAAAAGCAAGTCTAGTTTGTCCTTAGGTTCTAATGTTGCAAATCTGGGTGAGCTGTGTATTTCCTTGCTTTCTATGCAAACGACTTCTATATGCCTCCCTCCTCTAGGTGCCAAGGTCTTCTAATCCTCTTCGGGTCTCCCTGTTATATTTTCTTAAGTGTTCTATTCATAAGATATGAGTTTCTAATGACACTGAGATGGAATCATTTCTGTCTCTCCATTCACTCATTCAATTCCAAAGAGGGTAGCCTTGAGGCTGGAGGGCTGATTCAAAGCCCAGCCCTCCCCTGAACTGCCACTTAAAAGTGTTGTTAGGAGTAAAATGGTAACTCAAGGTAAGTGCTGCTAATAGCACTGGTAGAGAACAAGCACTACTTAAGCATGGGTTGTGAGTATTGTTTCTAAGAAAAATATTTACTCATGAAGAATGGAAGTCGCTTGTAACCATGCATTTGTAAGTTCTAGAGTGGCTTTAGGTCATGATATAACAATAAGATACAGTTTTACCCAAAGTATGTGTTTGTTTACCTCAGTCAACTAGAGGTAAGCACATGGCATTGTCACCCACTCTACCAGGTCCTGGGGACAGAATGGTGACCAAACAGATGTAGACCCCTGCTCCCAGGAAGTTTACATTCTAGAAGAGAAGACAGACACTAAAACATTCTTACAAATATTTTATTACATAATTTTTGAAGGACTTAGCTGAGTAGGGGTCAGGGAAATACTCTCTGAAGAGGTGGTGTTTAAACTGAAACCTGAAGGTTAGCTGTCAGACTTTCTGCAGTTGCTTGAAATAGCCACTCCTGGAACTGCCCTGTATTACTTTACACCTGCTAATTGGTTTGTTGATATTATCTTCCCTCTTTGACCTTTCTCATACATTGTCTTTATGAATCTATGGGTATTGCCAACGACAGCCGTGCAAAGAGTAACCATGTTACTAGGCCTCTGCTATCCTATTTGACTTGTTAAATGTAGTTCAAGGAGTTTCTTATTCTAAATAATGGAAATCCATCTACACTAGCTCAAGAGTTTAAAAAGGACTGGATTATAAGGACATGCATGTAGATGATCATGAAACCCACTGCAGCTTCATGAAGAAACAGTCAGGACCTAGAAGGTTGTTTCCAAGTCCTGCTCCCAGCCCCATGGTCACTTGTCTCCATTTCCATCTGCACATCACCCATTGTCTGTCTTTGCAGACTGTTTACATGAACATTTACCACCAAACATGAGTTCACTCCTTGGTGAGTTACAGGTAGCAACTACTGCAGGTGGAGCTGTCACGCAAAGTAAACGTAATTTGCAGCAAATAAGGAGATAACAGGGAATAACTTCCAAAGCTGTGACTGAGCAGGGGTTCTTTTTATTTAGGATTTAGGATAAATATTCAGAGAAGGGAGCTTTGTCATCGCAGGTAAAGGCAGGCATAAAGTTGCAAAGGCCTACTTAGAAAAATAAGCCTACACATGCATGCATATATACGTTAATGAAGCTTTTGCACCTCAGGGGAGCACAGGGTGGAGACTTTAACACTATAATGAAGTAGAGGTAACCAGTTGGCAAGGGGAAGGGGCTATGAGCATGCTCCAGAGAGTACCTATATAAACTGGATGGGGTCTATGTCCCCTTATCTCTGTAAGGAATGCAAGACCTTTGCTTAACTTTTGAAATAGCACTAGCGGTTTTAGTACTGATTTATTGTCTCTGATATGGTTAGGCTTATTTTCTGGCCTAGTAGAGACTGTTCTTGCACTCCCTTTGTTACCTTAAAATCTTTAACTACTGAGGTTTTTACATTTTTTTGTAGTTCTGACACCTAGGAAGTTTCCCAAGAAATGTGCTAGGGCAAAGTAAAGCAGGTACATAGGGCATATAGATCTTGGAAAATAGCTGGGGGCCTAAAAGGACTTTTGTGTCACAAAAAGTAAGTCTCATCTTTCTTTTTCTGAGGGCCCTTCACTCTTTGCATACACAGCTACAACTGTCCCCTGGTCTCCAGGCTAGCATGTCCCCATGAATTGGCCAGCACAGACTGGCTTTTCTGCATCCCAGTTCTCAATTCTCAATCAAGATCTATTGTGCTTGGTGTAGTTTTGGTCATGCTTTCAGATGTGTGCCTGGGAGGGCCACTGTTAAGGAACCAGGCTGGAACGCTGGCAGAAAAACCAAGCAGCACTTGGAGATCTCGGTGGATCGGAGATTTATTTAACACCGGCGGGCTCAGAGGAGACCATTTCTCCAAAGATCTGAGCTCCGAATGAAGGGGGGAAGGTTAGTTTATAGTTGTCAGCTTCCATATCTGTGGCAGGTATTTGCACACACGCGTGGCAAACAAGAGACCAGAGCTTGTTTTAGTCCCATAGGCCATCTTATGGTGTAAAACTTTATTCATTTTCCCAACATTCCCCCCTTTGATGCCTTTTAAAATCTTTTATTAGGCATCGCTTTTTAGCTCTAGGGGTTGGTACCCTTGGAGGGCTAAGGTACTTGCTGCAGTTTAGCAAGCAACAGTGTTTTCAATAAAACGTACCAGGGTATTTAGTATACATGGGCCAATGGTGACAAGTAAAATTATGGAAAGGAGGGGCCCTGCCAGGGGAGCCAGGATGCCCAGTCTGTGAGATCCCATCCTCTCCATTGAATGATATTTTCCTGTTGTCTACTTTGAATTCTTTCCTTGAGTTCCTTAACCTTAGTCCTGATTATTCCTGATTGGATTACAAAATAGCAGCATTCCTCCCTGGAAAGATACAAGTCCCTCCTTTTCCTGAAGTGTGGAGGTTGAGAGCTCACCTATTTTGGAGGGACACCACTGCCAGGGAGTTTATTTGGCTTTGTAAGATTGTCAGGGAGTCTGCTATCCATTCCATGTCCAGTTTGTTGATGCAGTCTCTATTAGCCCAACAACAAGAAGCAAGATCAGGGCTATGACACCAGTAAGGGGCAAGGGCTGGCAGAGTTGCATCCAAACCCCTGGGCTCCGTCCACATGTTGATTCCTCAAGCTTCTGCCATGCACAGATCAGCCAGCTACCAGGGTGTGGCTGGAGTAGGACTGGAGATCTCAGGGGCCAGTGTCTTTTTGAGGGTCAGTTTTAAGCAGGTTGACTAGATCTGGATCACTTCACCAGGTTGAGAGTTCCTCTCAGTTGGCCTTCTTAGCTCTGGAGTGATGGACCCATGGGGTTATACCTGAAATGGAATCCTCTATTTGGTGGTATATCTGTAAAGTCCACCTCCAAGCCTTCAAAAGGGGCATGTTTCTGGTAACTGTAAGATCAGGGATAGGGAAGATACGGTTTGCATATTTAGGTATCCATCCTGTTTTCCAATTGTTTAAATGATCATATGCCCGTGGGGTCTTATTATTATCCCCACAGAATAACAAGCACAGAAGATTGTCTATACATGAAATACTGTGACAATTTTTCTGAAGTTTACCTCAAGTTGTCTAGTTTAGGCAAACAACATTTAAAGACAATCATAACTAGAATTTAACATCCATAATGGTGCATTGTTGAAACATAGTTTTTCTCTCTAAAAACTCCCCTTTCCAGAGACAGCCAAATTGACACCAATACATTTGTAGAATAATTTCAGTCTTAACAAACCTGGCCTAATTATTTGCATAAGCTCAGCAAGAATAGAGATTGATCATGAGGATCTTTTAAAGTTTACTTTGCTGGAAACTTCTATAAGGAATCTCCCAGTTGAACTTTTAGTAGCCTCTCCAGACCAGAAGCCAAGCCAAATACTTGCCATGAGACAGGCCTACAATACCTGTAGAATTGGGCAAATTTCTCTTCATGAGGTCCTCAAGATATCCTGAGGTTCCTGCACCTGCCAGAAAGTGACCTTCTTTACTCACCAGGTGAGGCTTCTGGGAACTCTGTAAGCAAAGTATCAGGCCAACATTTCCAAGGGGCTTTATGGCTCCATGTTTCATAAAGCCAACCTTAGTTCCTGAAAGCTGTCTGGTCATATCTGAGTCTATGAATGTCATTTTCAAATATGACAGTCCAGTCAAAGCCTTGGTAAAATAACCAGTATTTCTAATGGTGACCTGTTACAAGATGAACAGATTCTTACTGAACTTATGCAAACAATTGTAACTGCCATGAAAGAAAGAATATTCACTGAGAGTTTTTTAATTTCAGGGGAGTTCTTTAGAGAGAAAAGATAAATGCTTCAGTTTACAAATGAATACTTTATGACATTTCTGTATTTCATAGATATCTTAGGAGCAAGTTTCCTTAATCTGGAAGAGCAAACATTAGAGAACCAGCAATATTTTTGACAAGAATCACGAAACTATAATCTTCCTCAATTCATTTAATCCCATGTTCCTAATTTTTGTTCAGTTTCAATGCAGCTTTTTAGTTCTGGAAATTCTTACCCATTTTAGTATTAATCTTAAAGATGTCAAATACCTGTATTTGTCCCCAAAGTCCTTCTTATAAATCTCCTTGAAAAAGAAACACGTTTTGTGAGAGAATAAGAACAATTATAAATGACAAAATCTCAGAAATAGACATTGTTAAAGATCTGATGAGAGTTCATTATGATGCAAGTGATAAAGAAATTTGGTTATTTCTGTGACACCTAACACTTCAAGTAATCAGAATATTAAGTGATGACCTTATACCAAAACATTAAAACTTTAGGAATTGCATATACAGCATTTACCTGTGCAATACAACCTGAGGTTTACTATTGTATGACAATGCTTTTCCAAGTAACTTATCATCCCAAATAAAAGGGCCTAATTGGTCAAAAAGACTTCATTTACTATTTAAATCCTGGGAAGTTTGTTAAACCTTAGGAAGTTATAAGTATATCCTAAATAGGATTATAGATCATTAAAAATCTTAAAACTTTATTTATTCAACCAAGCTGGCAGTAAAAGATCCTAAAGGTGAATGTATAGCATTATATAGTTACCAAAACCTAGGTCCTTTAACATTGAGAAGTTTTAACTAAGTAATCAAAGACCTGATAAAGATGAAACCTAAAACTTTGGTTTTCCCAGAAGACAAACCTTTGTTTGCATTGTCTTATCAAGAGTAGATCAACAGTCCAAGAAAACTTTGTCATTTGAACAGAGAGAAAAGCAGAATTTTAACCTTATACCAGTGTACTTTTAAAATTCCATTCATCTCCATCTTAGTCAATCCTGAGCACACATAAAATTCCTTTCCAAAGATTTCCCTTCATGAACCTTCTACAGCTTTCCTTTGCCTTCAAACTTTGTCTCAAAGCCATTTCTCTCCAAATAACCAGTCTCATTTAGGACAAAATTACTTCCTTCTAAGCTCAACAAAAATGTTTTTCCATCCCTTATATCTTTCTTACATACCTCCTACTTTCCTACATACAGGATTGCTTTCCTTATTTCCATCAGTCTTAAGTACACTTAGCAGAATTTTAACTCTTAGGAAACTTTAGTCTCCAATTGAGGACTTAGTAACCAATTGAGAGGTGTTTACACCAGAATTTTTTTAGATGGTAAATTCATGAACCAATTAAGTACAAAGCATGTTTTCCAATAGGTCCAAATAGCCTTAATTTCTCTGCAATAAGAAGTTAAAAACACAAACCTATGTTGAGTAATCAAAGCTTTAGCAATTCATTCTATTTGGAAAAGACCTAGATGTCCAAGGGGGTGCACTTTACTCCTTGACCTTGAGGATGGGAGGAGGAGCCACTGAGGAGGGCATAGGAACCAGTTATGTAGACCACACACAAGTTGGTGCAGAAACAGCAGGGGGAGCAGAAGGCAGAAGAGGCAAGGTGCCAGTAGAAGGCAGAGAAGGAAAACCTAATTCAAAACCTTAACTAAGAGGAGCAGACATCATGTTTTTTTCCACCAAAGTGGAAATATGGAGTCCACATCAGGCCAGAGAAGACTGGGAATTTCCCTGAAACAAATGGAGTTTCAGCAACTGCTTGGGAACATTCCTTAAAGTCCCCATCGTGAGGTGGACTAACCACAGTTGGCTCCAATTACAGCTGTTAACCTGGGAAATGAGGGAGAATCCCTCACATCTATTAGGCAGAGGAACAGGGAAAGAGAGTCAGTGTCCCCTTCAGTCTGATTCTATCTTGGCCAGACCAATAAGATCCCCTTCTCAGGTTCCTCCTGATATCAGCTGGGTTTCTGGGACTTTCCCTGGATGGGACATTTATTCTTCCAGTGTCCCTTCTCTTTGCAGTATGCACATTGGTCTTTTGCTAAGGGGGCTTTGGGCATCCCCCCTTTTGGTGGTTGGGGTCTTCCTGTCTTAGCAGTGTCTATTTCTTTTAGTGAAAGAAAGGTGACCTTCTTTTTTAGTCTTCTCCCTGCTTCTCTTTTGGCTACTTCTCTGTTCATGAAAACTTACTGGCGACCTCTATCAGCTGAGTGATATTCATCCTGGCAAAGCCCTCCAACTTCTGGAGTTTTCTTCTGATATCTGGGACAGCCTGTGCCACAAAAGAGGTATTTACCATTTGTTGACTTTCTGGTGCCTCGGGGTCAAATGGGGTGTATACATGGTATGCATAGTCTTTCATAGTAGTCTTTGGGAGACTCCCCAGGCTGCTGTGTGACTGACGATATTTTAGTCATGTTCATGGGCTTTTTGGCTCCAGCTCAAATTCCCAGAAGGATGGCTTCCTGGTATCATTGGATGTGGACTTGCCCTTCTTCTGTGGTGAAATCCCATGTTGGGTGTTCTGCAGGTGCAGCAGCTTGAGCCCAGACAGCAGGGTCATTGATCCCTGGAGGTGCGTAATCTAGATACTGTCTTGTTTCTCTCATTCTTCTTCTTCTTTCCTCTGTATTAAACAGAGTATGGAGTAACTGTTTACAATCTTCCCAACTCGGTCGGTGGGTCTGGAAGAGGGACTCCATCAAGTCGACCATTGCTTGTGGCTTTTCAGAGTATGATGGAGTGTTGTGTTTCCAATTGAGGAGGTCGGCTGTAGAGAAAGGTTGATAATACATCATGGAATGGCTGGGCTGGACTGTTCCATCTTTATTCTGTCTTTCAGGCTCTCTCATCTCCCTTACAGGCATTTGGAGAGCATTAGATCTGGGTCTGGGGCACAGTCTGGCTGCTGGCCCTTGTGGGGGAGGGTTCTCTGGGTCTGAGAGAGGAGGGGAGATGGGCAGCGCCCACTGCCATGGCAACTGTGGCTGTGGTGGCAGCTGCAGTGGTAACTGTGGTGGCGGCCACTGCAGCAGTGACTATGGCGGCAGCGCTGAGTACACGGACTGCAGCAGCAGAGAGACAGATGGGGGAGGAGTTTCAAACTCAGGGGGAGCAGGGAGGGAGCTTGGTGAGTCATAAGGTGGCAAAAAGACAGGATCTTCCTCCAGGTCTCCTACAAACACTAGGGAAGCAGTGGGTTGCTTTTTTGGCTCCCTGGGTGAGTCTCCAGATAAAGCGGCTAAAACCTTTGCCTGGCTCTGCTTGCTATGGATGAATCACACCCAAGGTGGAGGATTTCAGGCAATTTCAAGCCAGAAGTCGATGTGTGGAAATTGATCAGGGTGACCTGGGTCTCTGGAGACAACGTGCCAGATGAAGCAGACCATTGGGACATCCAAAGTTCCCTCAGAGGGCCCTCCTACACCAAAAGTGGGCCATTCTAACTCACATAGGGTCCTTAATGTGCCGGGAGTTATCTTAATTCCATAGTCTCCCAAAAACTGCTTCTTTGCTCTGTCCTGACCCCATAATGTTCCCATGAGGCAGAGTCACAAAGACAGACAGAGGGATAGGGGTGCCCTCTATCCCCTCTAATGAGGAGACCAGTCAGATGCCTGTCTGGCCATGTCCCAAAGGAACTTAGGTGACACTAAGCTGTAGCAGTCTCAGCTTTGTGACTTACGATCAGAAGCTATTCTGATGCCACCATAGACTGTGTGCCATTCACCACGGAGTGGCAGACCGGCCCACTCAGACTCCATGGGCTTTTGGGGACCTTACGGGTGCCCGTCCATGGAGCCACAGAATCAAACTCAGCAGGCAAGCTAGACTGAGTCACACATTCACACTCACATACACACCAGAGGTTATTATATTCCCTCCCACAGAATTCCTACCTGTGAGACTTCTGAGGTCTCTGGGGAGTGATCAAGTTCCCCTTCCACTCTTGCAAGTGGGTCTGACTAGATTGGGCCCCAGCCTTACCAATTCCAACGTTGGTCCAGGTCCTCACCTACCGAGTCTCCTGAGTCTGGTGGGAATGGCAGAGCTGGGGCTGGCCTGAGGCGACCAAGGGGGAGACTGCTGAAATTCAGGCAGGGCGCACCTTCTCCCTTGCAATTCCTCGATCCTTCACCACCTCACCATTTTCCCAAACCAACGGCAACAATGGGCCAGCGCAATTGGTTTTCCAGGTCAGGAAACCAAATATGTTATGGAAACAGGCTGGAACACTGGCAGAAAAACCAAGCAGCACTTGGAGATCTTGGTGGATGAGAGATTTATTTAACACCGGCGAGCTCAGAGGAGACTGTTTCTCCAAAAATCTGAGCTCCAGATGAAGAGGGAGAAGGGTAATTTATAGTTGTCAGCTTCCATATCTGTGGCCGGTTTTCACACGCCTGGGCGGCAAACAGGGCAAGAAGAACCTGGAAGAGGGGTCTCTAAGCTAGAGACCAGAGCTTGTTTTAGTCCTGTAGGCCATCTTAGGTGTAAAACTATATTCATTTTACCTGGAATAAATGACCTGAATGGATCACTGCTGGGGGTGAAGGAACAATTTTTAAATAAGGAGAGGCTAAAAATAAAAAAATTAAAATATAAATAGATACATAGATAGATAGATAGATAGATAGATAGATAAAGCCATTGGTTGGGCTTATGCCTCCCCAAGCACACACACATATTCATAGATCACTAGGCATGGAAGGCAAGCCCAGGGTCCTGCTGACCAGCCATATTGGAGTCTGAGGCAAAGGGTTGAAAGGTGCATGACTCTTCAGAGTTTTATGTATTTTGTAAGGATTTTTTTTTGCCCCAGAATATTGAAATAGTTAAAAAGTACTGAAAAATTTGAAACATAAGCTTATTAAAACTCCCAGCATTATTTTAAGTTTAAATATTTTACTTATACTCAAAATAGAATTATCATTTTACTTTCCAGGCTTTGATGGAAATAAAATGTTTAATAATGTTTTATCAAAATCGTTAGCGATTTAAAAAACATAAAAACATGAATATGGGGAAGCACATTATTCCCTTTACCTCAGGCTTTAATATTGTTTGGATTCTGTCTTCATTTAAATTTTTAATACTTTGTTCATCATGAATGCTTTGCATTCATGTGATCTTTTAAAATATTAAATCAAACTATTATTTATCTGGATGACTGAGTTTTCTGGCACTGCTCCCCTTGCAGTTTGTGCGTAAGGTGTGTGCCTCACCCTGATACCTGAGTGAAATATGAGGGTCAAGTCACCTGAAAGGAGACCAGAAATATAACCAACCAACAGAAAATAACCTAGGGAGTGTGCACAGTGTGGTCTTCCTCAGAAGAGCAAGGTGACTGAGGAAGGAAAGTCAGAGGTCAAGAAGTAGGAAGTCACCTGGATGGGGTGCCAGACCCATCTCACCATATCCCCTAGAGCCCTACTCAGCTGGTATCAGGTTTCAGATTTCCTTTCACTTTAGATCCCTTTAGTTCTCCTTATGTCTTAGTGAAGATTTTGTGAATGTTGCACCCTATCTTGGCTGTGCTAAGAGGAAATAAGAACTTTATTTACACTGAGAGCAGAGAGTTTAAAATGGGAACTGTGCACCTCTGGGAGCTAGCCATAAAAAATAATTATAACACTCACCCTGGCCTTCCTATAGACTCCAGGCACAGAAACACAATGTTCTCCCATCTATCCACACGGACCCTTGGAGCCTTACAGTGTAATCCTCACCTGGAAAGTCTCCTTTCAGACATAAACTTGGGAGGACCTGGGTTTATGTTAATAAGGCACGGGCTCATTTACTAATGGCAGCAACACTTGGCTTTACACAAAGAACAAAAATCTCAGGCTAAAAGGGTGCATTTCAGGCACCTCCCATCAGAGATTTGACCAGAAGAGGCTGGGTGCCCACTTGCCAATTCAGACTATTTGTTGCTATAAAACAGGTAGCTGAAATTACCTAGTGGATTAGTGAGGATTTGCAATGCCAGTCCCACCCCACTGCCTTCCTCCTATCTGTTTCTAAAGTCCTTTGCCTTGAAAGATTACCCTGCACTCTGTTGGCAATAGAAGCTCAAAAACAATGTGTAAGGAATTAAACTCACTGAGCCCATGAAAGCGTGCATTACCAATAAAATGCCAGTGGAAGAATTTTGCAAGTGGATTGAAGACTAACTTTGCTGCTAGCATTCACTGTAACATTTAGGATCTCACTTGCTTGTGAATTGAGGCATTGTTGTTTGGGACTACATAGTCAGGGAAGTAAACAAAAACTGCTCAGAGTTAGCATTGCATTGCTATTCCTGGGGGTGGGGAAGGGCAGGAACAAACCAATGGGAGAGGGGGGCAAGTCCCTAAAAGTAGACAGTGTGAGCCCAGTGGTTTCTGCTGACTTCCTCTTCTGTTTGTTCTAAGTGTCAGGCCCTGGGGCTTGGCAGCGGATGGGGTCCTGTGATCTGGAAATCAAATATTGACAAGCAGCTAAGGAAGCAGGGCAGGAAACAGAGTCCAGGTTTGGATGACAGCTCCATTTCTTTGGAAAGTGGAATGCTGGCTGGCAGGTTTAAATTCCAGCCCAAGGCTGCAGTGAGGCAGCATTGCTATAACTTCCCCAGCAACAGTGTTCTAGATACTCTTGGGGATAAAGAGACACTGGAGCCAATTCACAGCTCAAATGTGGTTACTTCAAAAGTCTGATTTCTATTTTCTCGCTTCACAGAAATTTTGCAGATGATTTCTTAGTACTCATCTTAGACTCTGGAACATTCTAACTGAAACACAGACTACTTTCCTTCAATCACACTCTCTCCCCAAGTGACCTTATTCAATTCTTAAATACCATGCATTGGTTGATGATTCCTATTGTGTAGCACCAGCTCCATCTCCGCTGAGCCCCAGAGCTGGATATCCAACTATGGACTGACACTTCTAATCACCACCTCAAACTCAGTATGGCCAAATCTGAACTTCTGAGTTCTGCCTCTCCCAGTTTTCTTCTCAACAAGTCATAGTCATCCTCCCAGTTGCTCAAAACCAAAAACCTAGAAATCATAATTGGTACCCCTTTCCTAATACTACTAGAAAACAGTTCTCTACTCCCCCAAAATATAACCTAATCATTCAGTTCTTACAATCTCACTAACAGAACCAGAGTACCAGACACCTTCACCTCTCACCTAGATTACTTCGTGAACGTTTCCTTCTTCCTTCTCTCTCACTTATTCATTTTTACTTAATTATGTTTTAAAGAACTCTTTATTTTGCAAAATTTTAAACATACAAAAAGTAAAGAGAATAATATAATAACCTCCATAAACCCATCACCTAGCTTTAAAATATCAACACTTTGCTCATATCATTTTTATCTTTTTTTCGTACATTGATATTTTGTTTAACTTCAGAAATTTTAAAAGCAAATCTCTTATATCCTGCTAGTTTTTTTCTGTAAATACTGCAGTATGCATCTGTAACTGATAAAAAATTTTTAAGAAATATAACCACCATAGTATTATCATATCTAACAAAATTAGCAATACTCCTTTCATACTGTACATATTGTTTTAAAACATACTTTTTACAAGTGTTTTGGTGGAATCAAGATCCAAACAAATTCCACATATTGCATTTGGCTAATTTGTTCCTTAAATCTCTTTTATAATCATCCTTCCCCTCCCTTTTTATGACATTAATTTGGGAGGTCCTGGTCATTTGTCCTGTGGAGTTTTCCACACTCTGGATTGATTAATTTATAACATCCCCATAATGTCACTTAAATTGTTTCACTGTTCCCTGCTATTTCCTGTAAGAAAGGTAGTAACTAGTTATACAGGTTTGATTAAGTTTTGGTTACATTTTTATGGCAAGCACTACATAAGTGGTGCTGAAAACTTCCTGCATCATATCAGGGGGTATAATGTCTACAGTTCCAGTTTTAGTGCATTTATGATTGACTGTGGGTTCAAGTGTCTGACTTACTTTTATATAGGCTACAGTTGAGAATCCCTTTGGTCAAAATTAATGAAATGGAGCTATAATTTTAAAAATTATGTGGGAATTTTATTTGGTGATCCAAACCTAGAGTCTACATAGTAGGTGGGAGAAATGGAACAATGTGATTAGTTGGGACTGGTTGAAAATAAGGGATAAGGACATGACAGTGAGGCATCCCAAAATCTCAGGCCACCTGTCTCACCACTGGGATCAGATACTGAATGATGTCAACCTGAGATGGGCTCTTGACCTTGACTTGATCTTTTTCTTCCAGACACTCACCTCTACCCTCCAGCCCTCTGTTCTGTCTGGACGCATGGAGCAGGGTGTTTTGCCAGAAAGGGGCCTTTGCTGATATTACATTGATTTTTTTGCATTCTCCTTTAAAGAGAAAATGCCAGCTACTTCGTAGCATAGTCAGTACTAAAAATACTCAGGCTAAGAGTGGGCCAGTCATCTCTTGAATGTATTAGAAGAATGATGAAACAAGATGTTTTGAGTTCTGAGAGTTTAAGAAAAATTTATCATGGGGCGCCTGGGTGGCGCAGTCGGTTGAGCGTCCGACTTCAGCCAGGTCACGATCTCCCGGTCCGTGAGTTCGAGCCCCGCGTCGGGCTCTGGGCTGATGGCTCAGGGCCTGGAGCCTGTTTCCGATTCTGTGTCTCCCTCTCTCTCTGCCCCTCCCCCGTTCATGCTCTGTCTCTCTCTGTCCCAAAAATAAATAAACGTTGAAAAAAAAAAAAATTAAAAAAAAAAAAAAAAAAAAGAAAAATTTATCAAAAGAACTTAGTCAGCAAGAAGTTGAGGGGCACATGGGTGGCTGAGTCATTTCCACATCTGATTCTTGATTTTGACCCAGGTCATGGTCTCATGGTTTGTGGGATCAAGTTCCACGTTGGGCTCCATGCTGACAGTGCAGAGCCTTCTTGGGTTTCTCTCCCTCTCTCTCTGCCCCTGTCCCACTTGTGCCTTCTTTCTCTCTCAAAAATGGATTAAAAAAAGAAAGAAAGAAATTGAGGATGGGAGGAGCTGTCAGTTGCAGGTTTAGGAAGTGGCAGATGCTAGAGTAAGTCTTTTCAGCTTTAGTGTCTTCTTAACCATGCACCCCATCTATCCACTGCAGGCTGTGCCCCAAAAGAAGATGAGTCAAAGATATGTTCCCTAATGACCCCTATTATTATGGGGGATATTCTGTGTGTATCAAGAGGAAGGGATAGTGTTTTGGAAGGGAATAGACTAGACTTTCAGTCTGCCACCTCCCAATAGCATATAACTGCTCTAAGATTGAGAGGGTCTATGAATTGCACTTCTTTCTTTTTTAATGTTTATTTATTTTTGAGAAAGAGAGAGAGAGCATGAGCAGGGGAGGGGCAGAGACAGAGGGAGACAGAGAGTTCCAAGCAGGCTCCATGCTTTCAGTGCAAAGCCTGATGCAGGGCTCAAACCCACAAACTGTGGAATCATGACCTGGGTTGAAGTCCAATGCTCAACCAACTGAGCTACCCAGGCACCCTTATAAATTGCATTTCAAGCTGTGTAGAAGGACATCTAGTTAAATTTAGCATATACTGTCTTGTTGAATTCCCCTAACAAACTTATGAAATGGTTGCTATTATTCATCTTTATTTTGCTGATAAGAAAGCTTGGGCTCAGAGAAGTGAATCAAATTGATCTAAGTCTCACAGCTAGTAATATGTTTTATTTTTTTAATTTTTTTAATGTTTATTTATTTTTGAGAGAGAGAGAGATAGAGCATGAGCAGGGGAGGGGCCGAGAGAGTGGGAAACACAGAATCAGAAGCAGGCTCCAGACTCTGAGCTGTTGGCACAGAGCCTGATGTGGGGCTCAAATCCATGAATGCAAGATCATGACCTGAGCCAAAGTCAGACACTCAATCGACTGAGCTCCCAGGCACCGCTGTTTTATTCTTTTAAATGGATTTTATAGCACTGTCCTCTGAAAGACCTAGAAACAATGAAGACCCAATAGCAATGATAAACCCAATAGCACTCTAGATGTCTCAATAGCATTTCTCACTAAAAATAAACAAACAAATAAACAAACAAACAAAAAACACCTAGGCTTCTTTAGAGAAGTGTCCAATTCCAGGTATGGTGAAGAAAATGTACAAAATGAACTTGAAACATATTGTCATATTAGAAAGCAAAGAAGTAACAGAGTCCTTGAGTTATGTCACAATGAATTATTAGCCAACCTGAGAGCCAACCAAAGGTCAGAAAGACCCTCTCACATTGGCTATGAAAATTAGAGCATCAAAAAATAATTGGAGAGGGTTGAAACACATTAAATATGTTAGAGCTCACAGTTCATAGAGTTATCTTTAAAATTCCAACTCACTGGTCACCTTTGGGAGATTCTAGGAAACCATTTTATTATTTGGAAAATTGACAGCTAAATGGGTAAAGCCCATGCATTTGTCCTTCTTTTCCTATATGAACTATATCTTAATGTAACTGAATAGCTGATGAGAAGAAGTTTCTCCTTACAGAAGTATGCCACCTAATAATTGAAGAAGGAATAATAGAATTAGAAGATCACCATTTGACAACCCTTAATGAAATAGTGAATCTGGGCACCAATCTTCAATACCACTAACTTCACATTTATACATACAAACAACAGTTATCTTGGGTTTCCTGATAAAAGTACACAACACCACTTATGAAGTGTTCTTGGCAAAATGGAAACTGAATATAATCAAGCCTGTAGATATGAATACCAATTTCCAGGAAATAAGGGATGGAAGAACATGCTAAATGACACCATAAGGATGCAGTTGGCAAGATCTAGTCTATGGGAACTCTGCAGGAAAAATGACCCAGTTTCTTCAACAAATAAATAGAAACTATAAAAAAAATGTTGATGGAGTAATTGGAGGGGAAACATATCAATTAAGAGACTTAAGACATATTGACCAATTGAAATACATGAACCTAATTTGGACTCTGTTTTGAAAAAATGATCTATCAGTGCACCTGGGTGGCTCAGTGGGTTAAGCATCCGACTTCAATCCAGGTCAGGATCTCACAGTTCATGGGTTTGAGTGCCCCCATTGGGCTCTGTGCTGACAGCTTGGAGCCTGGAGCCTACTTTGGATTCCGTGTCTCCCTCTCTTTCTTTGCCCCTCCCCTGCTTGTGCTCTCTCTCTCTTTCTATCCCTCTCTGTCAAAAATAAATAAACATTAAAAAAGTTTTTTTAAGACAAAAGGAAAAAAAACTGTTTAGAAACCTGAGAAAATGGGGGAAATTTGAGCACTCCGAATATTTGATGGTGTAAAGGAATTATTGCCAATATTTTAGGTGTGATAATGGTATTGTGATTATGTGATTGTGTGTATGCATGTGGTACACACATTTACCTTTTAGGGACACAAACATTTTTTTAATATTGAATTTTATTAATAATTTAAAAATCTAAATATTTTGGAGGGGACTGAGAAGGCTTCCTGGACACAACACCCTCCTGCATTAAACATGTCCATATACTTCACTGTGCACACACCCTGAAGATGTGCAACTTGCCAGCACAAAGAGTGTCCTCTATTTTTAAAATTCTTTGAAAACAGCCATTTGATTTCAAAATTTATATTCCTAAATTACCAGCAGCAGTTTTAAGCATCTCAACAATATGTATGAGCTCCACCATTTCTGATGTCTGGGATTTGCTTCAAAACAACATGAGACAAGGGAAAGTGGGTAGGAAAATAGATGAAAGAAGATTTGACAAAATGCTGATAACTGTGGAGCCTGATTTGTGAGTTAATTAGGGCTCATATATACTCTTCCATATTTTTGACATGTTCCAAAATGAAAAGTTAGTAACAACAACAAAAGCTAACCATTTCCCTCAAGATAATATCTTGTTTCTTAGGACCCACAGTCTTTCAATAGCAATTCCTATTTCCTACCTTATGCTCTACTTCTTGGAAGTACACCTTGTTCTAGCCAAAGTGAATTATTCATTGTTTCCCAATGTGAGGTGCAGACCCCAGACACTGAGGACATGCATTATATTGTCCTGTTGCTGGGACCAACCCTCCATCATCACTCCAAGTACATGGTTCCTCAGTCTGTCTCCTTTAATGCTTCCCATTTTACAATATGTTTTCACCTCTTGGAACATCAGTAACACATTAGTATGCATATCCCTCCTTTAGCACTGACATTGTTAGTTACCTTTCTGTATGTATGTGACTTTCTTCCCTATCTAGTATAAGTTCCTGAGAACAAAAACCTTGTATTCTACTTATTGGTAGAAGACTTAGCACTATGGTCAATAGTAAGTGATTAAATAAATATGAGTTAGTTAAATGGCTGTAATGACTTAGATGCTAGAGGTAGGACTTTGAAAGGAAAAAGATGGTGATATTTGAGAGCAAGGTTGGGAAAAAGAAAAGCTAGAAGTGAAGCAATCTGTCCAGAAGAGAAAAAAATTACCTGGTGACAGCCTTCTGAATACTTTGGTCTCAGTATGGGAAGATTTTGTCTTATGACTTTAGCAGATAATATTAGCAGATTTACTCAAGCTTTAAGTAAAGTGTCATTTTGTTCACACACAAGGGACTTTTATTTCCTGCTGACAGCATAAAACTTTTGTCTGTCCCAAATGTTCAGTTGCCAAAGTACACAATCTGGCTGAAACACCCTGAACCACGCATTAAGTGGACATTACTCAGTTCCTTTTATTAATCCTAATTTCTTTTTAAAATGTATTTCAAATAGCCAAAAGAAAATAAGGAAAGATTATTTGAGAAACAGAGAACCTGTCTCTACCATTTACATGACTGGCTAGGATGCTATCCCTTTTTCCCCAATCCATTTTTTTTAATGTAGCAAATATACATAACATAAAATTTACCATTTTAGCCATTTTTAGATCAATTCAGTGATTAAATACATTCTCTTGCTGTACAACTATCACTACCATTCATCTCCAGAACTTTATCATCTTGCAAAACCAAAACACTATACCCATTAACTACTAACTCCCCATTCTCTATCCCCCAATCATCTCACAGCCACCATTCTACTTTCTGTCTCTATGAATTTGACTCTAGGTACTTCATATAAGTAGAATTATACAGTATTTGTCTGTGTCTGGCTTATTTTGCTTAGCATAATATCTTCCAGATTAATCCGGGTTGTAGCATGTGTCAGAATTTCCCTCCTTTTTAGGTGGAATAATATTCCATTGTATGAATATACCACATCTGTTTACCCATTCATCTATCAATGTCATTTGGGGTGTTTCTACCTTTTAACTATTGTGAATAATCCCACTATAAACGTTGGCATACAAATATCTGTTCAAGTCCTACTTTTCCATTGTTTTGGGTATATGCCCAGCCCAATCCATGTTTGAAAGCTATTATTTGCAGTTATACTTCTTAGGCATCCTGGATATCTCCCTTCTTTCTTCTCTTATTTTTTAAGTAATTCTAGGAGATTTATCTTCAATTTCTAGCCTCTGGTAAGCCTCATATAAAAGCAACAGCCTTTAAGTGCCAGAAGATTGTTGGAGTTGATTTGGAAGCAGCAGCCAGGAGGATATGGATGGACGCTGAGACATCTGATTCAGTCCTTCCGGCTACACCTGGGCCTAATTTAGAATAACAGATGCTTCAATCTCCAGGCTTGAGGATTTGGAATGACTGTTCAGTAAACAGCAGTCGGACAGGGTAAAAACAGAGCCCAGGAATTTGAGCCTCCTATCAAGAAAGGGCTGAGTGTGACTGTGATTCATGGGAGCAGGAAGCTGGCAGCCCAGAGTTAAGGATTGCAGTGACATACTATGGTAATGAAGCATTGGCTGTGGCCCTCAGTGACTAATCAATTCTGCCCTTCCCTGGTTTGAGTTTGCTAGCTTTTAGAAAAGGGATCTTTATTGTTCATGCTTCAGAGCCATGTGAATAAATATTAAATATTAAGAGAGTTGGGCTTTGAAAAAAAAGAAATCATAATTCCTAACTGTGTGAATCCTCTACTATGGTTAATATACTCTTTCAGAAAAAAAATAGAAGGCCAAAAAAAAAAAATGAGAGAGAGAGAGAGAGAGAGAGAGAATATCCCCAGTACCTTTCTGAGTGGAAATTTCCATGGGTTCTTTTCTAATCTAGTACTGTTAGAAAACATGAGTGACCTGTAATAACCTTTTGTAAAAGGCATGTCAAAGCCTCTAGATTACAATCAATTTCCTCACATGATTTCTAGAGTCAAATAACTACTTAATTAAAACCTGCAGAATTCTGGAGGGATTCTCTTTACTCCCATCCACTGAGATGGAGAAACATATGCTTCATTTTCTTAGCATAAATTTGGCCTAATGTTTAAATCCATTACTACTCCTCAATTCAGAAAGTAGAGAATAAAAGCACTTGAAAAAAATCTCAGTGAATCTCTGCAAATGAGGAAGTGCTGCAGATCAAACTACTTTGACATATGAAGAAAGCCCTATCTGACAACAAAAAACATTCTAAGCATTAGGGAATCTAACTCCTACTCTCTAAGATTATTGGCTAGAAAAGCCAGGTGACACTTCTTTTAGATTGCTCCATGTTTGCCATAAAGGGATTTGGCCAGTAGCAACATCTGCTGGGTCCAGGCTCTGTTTGGGAGCATGGCCAGAACTCTTCTGAAGGTAGAAAAAATTCTCCAAGCTCTATTTCAAGAAACATCATCTTGGTGTTGGCAGAAGAAGCAGGGAGTCTTATAAGAACATCATCTCAACAATGCAATTTCCTAGGCATTTGAAACTGCTTTTCAACAGTTTTAGTTGTTTTTAATGGTTTTTAACAGTTTAGTGGTTTTCAGGAGAGCCAGTCCTAGTAGCTGAGATCAAGACACCTTGAGTGAGCCATTAAAAGAATCTAAAAGAGAACAATATTGTACTATAATCATTAATCTTAAGAGATTAGAATTTAATGATTCCAACCTCTAAAAAGAAAGGATAATTATGTAATATGATAGAGGTGCTAATTATTGCTACAACTGCAATATTACAATATATAAATGTATCAGGGTGCCTGGGTATCTCATTTGGTTGAGCCTCTGGCTCTTGACTTTGGCTCAGGTCATGATCCCAGGGTCATGGGATTGAGCCCCACATTGGCTCTGCACTGAGTGTGGAGCCTGCTCAGGATTCACTTTCTTTCTCCCTCTTTCCTTCTCCCCCACTCACACTCTCTCTTTCTAAAAAATAAACTATAGGGGTGCCTGGGTGGCTCAGTCGGTTAAGCGTCCGACTTCGGCTCAGGTCATGATCTCGCGGTCTGTGAGTTCGAGCTCTGTGTCGAGCTCTGTGTCGGGCTCTGTGCTGACAGCTCCGAGCCTGGAGCCTGTTTCAGATTCTGTGTCTCCCTCTCTCTCTGACCCTCCCCCATTCATGCTCTGTCTCTCTCTGTCTCAAAAATAAATAAACGTTAAGAAAAATTTTTAAAAATAAACTATATATCTATATCTATCTATATCTATCTATATCTTTCTATCACCTATCTATCTATAAAATGCATCAAGTTAACATGTACACCTTAAATTTATAAAATGTGTTTATCAAATATATTTAAGTTAAAAATAAATAAAAATTATTTTAAAAGAATTTTTAGAAGAATGATGAGAGCCCTGTTGCTGAGGCTCCATTTAAAAAAAATTTTTTTAGCACTGTGCAAACCTACTCTGTATTACTGTGTATTACTATATATTATATGGGGAATCAGAAGTTGATTTTGTATGTATGTATGAAAGCTAAATTGAACTGGATTGATTTTTAAGCTGGTCAATCAAAAGATGTCACACAGAAGACCAGCAATTAAATCACTATTATCTTTTTGTAGATGGCTCAGTCCCACTCTTGGAAGTCAACTTCAAAACCAGGTTCAGGACAAACAAGAACAGCACACGCTGATCCAAACATGTAATATGCATACCTTGGGGAGAATTTGGAACTTTGGTTTGTTTTTATAGAACATAAAGATGAAAGTTTCAGAAAAAAAATTTTCAGAGAGCAAACCTTGTGTTTACCACATCTTTATATGAACCTAATTTGGTTCTAGTGAATGCTACATCTTAACTGTTAACTCTTGCACAATAGTTTGTTATTTTACCTAATTTTTAATGTAAGTTGAAATAAGAGCACAAAGAATTTCCACAAAGAATTAGGACAAATTTCTTTTGTCCTAATTCCCCAAATGTTAACATTTTGCCACATGTGCTTTAACTTTCTCTCTTGCTAATTTTTTTCCTGAACCATTGAAGAGTAAGTTCCAGACATGATGCTCCTTAGCCCAGATAGTGTGTATTTCCTGGAAGGAAAGACATTCTTTTACATAACTATAATGATCAAAATCATGAAATTAGCATCAAAACAATACCATTATAATCTACAGACCTTATTCAGATTTTGTCAATCATCTTAAGAATGTCCTTCACAGCAAAAGAAAGTCTGGATCATGTGTTGCCTGTGGTTGTCATATTTCTTGAGTCTCCTTTAATCTGGAATAGCTCCTTTGACTCTTTGTCTTTTTTGATATTGATGTTTTTGAAGACATGTTAACTATATTTTATAGAAATTCCTCCATTTGGGCTTGTCAGATGTTTCCTAATTATTCCATTCAGGTTACACACTTTTGGTAGAGATTTCATAGAAGTAATGTGTTCTTTTCAGTGCCTCATATCAGGAGGCATATTATGTTGATGCATAATAATTTTTCATAGAAAAACTATATCTTGGTATGCTCTTCTCAATGGGAAAAAACACAGGACAATTCTAAACCATCATTGAATTCTTAATAACTGTAGTACAATTCTATGTTTATTTATCACTTTCCAGCAGTGAGAAAAGTGTAGATCATCTCTTATTCATATTTACAATTTAGCAGCCAGAAAAGTGCATGACATCTAATTGCACTCAATAATACATACTGAATGAATTATTTTTGAAGAGGAGAGCACTCACTTCATCTTTACAAATCATCTTTACTCTTGGTTTCTGCTCTGTATCTCCTCAACCTTGGCTTCTTCCTCAATTTAGACAGAGTCAGACAGTAGCCCAGTTTGGATACAGCTCCCTCTTAGACATGATATATGCCTCCCCTTGGGAGCTCAGAGTGGTAAAAAAAAAATGCCACTCACTTCAATGTTTGAGAATATTGGATCACTAAATAAAACATGTTTAAAATATAATATGCCAAGTAATTCTCTCACTTCTGCTAAACACTGGAATTTCACATTCAGAAACTTTTCTTTTTGCAATTTACAGAAAATGTTAGTATCATCAATTTCAGGTTTCCCCATAAATTGGTGTTAACACTCAGCATTTAGGCTCTTGCCATAGCCTATGTGTTAGTGGTTGCTGGCAGATGAAATAAGTAAACATGTCAGCAATGGGATATTTAATTAGAAAAAGAAGATCATAATTGTTTACCAGGCTTTAATTTTTTCATAGATACTCATTTGGGTTTGACTTCATATTATATGCAAATTAGTACTATCGTCAACATTGATCTTTTTTTGTATGCAGATCTAAATTCCTTCCTATGTTAGTTGTCTCTTAATTTTTAACACTGCAAGTGATTGTCATTATTGTATTATGCAGTCACTAGACTTTTGATTTGCCAACATATGCACATTAATGTACACATAACCACATATGTCTCAGAACTTCCATCTAGGATTACTTTGGCTTTTTCTGAATATAGTTCTTTAATGAGAAATTAAGTTGGCAGCAAAGTCTCTCAATTTTTACTTATCTGAAAATATCTTTATTGTGCTCTCAGTCTTCAAAGACCTCTTAGCTTCATCTTCAATTATAGCTGACTATTATTTTTGCCAGTGCATAGAAGTCATCATACCCATGGCCTTGTGGCTCTTATTGCTATTGAGAGATTGGCCCTCAGCCTAGCTGTCCATTTTTGAGAGATAATGTGCCTTTTCTCTCTGGCTTATTTTAATGTCCTCTCTTTGTACTTGGTGTTCTTCAGTCTAACTATAATATATATTCTGCTTATGATTTGTTGGACTTCCTGATCAATGATTGGTATTTTTCATCAGTTGGGGAAAATTTCACCATTATTTCATTATCTCCTACTAAATGCATGTATGTTGGGTCTCATCCTATTCTTTATGTGTCTTAACTTCTTTTTTCTATTAAAAAAATCTGTCTGAGTTCCATCTAGATAATTTCTTCCAATGTATCTTCCAGTTGATTTTTTTTCTTCCTCTGAAATGTCTAATCTGGTGTAAGGCTATCCACTAAGTTTATTTATTTTAAATTTAAATTACTATACATTTTATTTATAAAAGTTTTGTTTAGTTTTTTTCAAATAAGCTTATTGAACTTATAGTCTCTCATTAGCTGCTCACGTTTTTGTACTGAGCATTCAGAAAGGAATATGAAAAAAATCCATGCCCTGAAAAAGCTCACCACATAGTATGGGTAATAGTTAGGTAGAAAAACTAAATTACAACATCATAAGAGAAAGTGCAACAGGGAGCACACAAATGTATCAACTTGTCAAAGGTTTCTTGAAGAAAATGACTAGCTACGAATTGCAAGTGAAGTTACCAGTTAATCCATATTTCTCTTGAGCAATAACATTCACATGATACCAACTGTTGCATAAGTTAGATTTTAACAGAATTAAATAGAATCAATTCCATGCTACCAGAGAAAACAAATATCCACTGACTTTTTGAAAATCAAGCAATCTGTAACAGTCCTGGAATCTAGCAATCTCTTATTTTGATTCCTACACTCATTTTCTGTGCTCAATATCATCCTTTCAACCCTAGATTAATTCTCTACCTGGGGGACAGATCATCTAGGTTTAATTTTGTTTCAGTTCTATCCAACTGCTGACAAGGACTGGAAGAGGGGGACTGACTCACTCCTTGCCCTTGGCTGTGGTTTAGCAGTGGCCGAATCCTTCCCAGGATGACAGGACTTGCTGGACAGCCCCTTTCTCCAGCTCTCTCAACAGGTGCTGGTAACATCTCAGGCTTGAAGGTGGTAACAGCTTCCTGGGTGCCTCAGCCCTCCCAGCTGGTTCCTTAATCCTGTCTTTTCTTTTTTAAATTGTTTTGAGAGGGTGCCTGGGTGGCTCAGTTGGTTAAACATCTGACTTTGACTCCAGTCATGATCTCACTGTTTGTGAGCTTGAGCCCTGCGTTGGGCTCTATGCTGACAGTGTGGAGTCTGCTTTAGACCTCTGTCTCCCTCTCCCTCTCTGCCCCTTCCCAGCTTGCACTCTCTCTCTCTCTATCAAAAATAAATAAACATTAAAAAAAATAAAATTTTTCTAAGAACAAGACATCCCAATAATTAGACAGCAATAGCTAAAAGACAAGATGAGTTCCCTCATGTCAAGAGAAAAAAATAAAATTTTAATCGGGCTGAACAGCTATAAGAAACAAAATTAGTCACCACTGAGGCACCTGGGTGACTCAGCTGGTTAAGCTTCAGACTTCGGCTCAGATCATGATCTCACAGTCTGTGAGTTTGAGCCTGGTTTGGGCTCTGTGCTGACAACTAGGAGCCTGGAGACTGCTTTGGATTCTGTGTCTCCCTGTCTCTCTGCCCTTTCCCCGCTTGCGCTCTCTCTCTCTCAAAAGTAAATAAACATTAAAAAAAAAAAAAAACAGCGCTACAGTGACAGGCTTGCACAAAATTCATCAAATTTGCAGGAAGACCACTGCAACATATCTTATCATGCTCTTTAGAGACTTCTGCCACATCCTGAAACTGCTACCAGAAATCACAAGCTGTATCCTTCTGGTCCACTCTGCTCCGAAAGTGTGCAGTTTGGCACCTTGACTCTGACCAATTTCGATAAAGGGCACAGAACTTCCAGTTTTCACTGATTTAACTCTTGGCCTAAACTTTCCCTCTTGAAGCATATTTTTGGTTTGTAACAGAGGCTGTGTCTCCTCAGTTTGTAAACTGCATGGCGATAAAGCTTCCTCTTCCCTCTGACCAAATCTTTGCATTCCAAGAATTTTTGTTGAGAGTTCCTTCATTCAAATGTCTTTTTAAAAATTCCAGCTGAACATGCCTTTTGTTTCCCATCATCACTCTGCCTAATACAGTTTCCCAAAATCATTTCTCATACAGCGTGAGCACAGGAAAAGTGGAGTAACAATATTTATGGTAATGTATAAGATTTTGGAGGCAAAAAGGAATTCAAAGGGAAAGAAATGTCACATGATAATTGTGCATTTCATCTTGGACATCAAGTATTGAATAGATAATATGGAATTGTTTCCACCAAAACTGTTCTGACACCAATTGGGTACACTGTAATTCAATTCCAACACTAACGACCTGAAGTTAGTGCAGACCCCACAGGTTGAGGGTAGAGTCCTCTACAGGCTGCCCTCACTTTAGATGGCAGCCCTAAACCTCAGAGGGTCCCCAGGCCACCTGCACTTCTCACTGGTTGGCTACAATTCAGGGTTTCTCATGACCCCCTTGGGTTTGATACTTCACTAGAACAACAAACAGAACTCAGGAAAATGCTATTCTTAGGAGTATAGTTTTATTGTATAAGTTACACATAGGGCAAGATCCGGGAGGGTCCCAAATGCAGAATTTCTGTGCCTTCTCTCTGTGGAATCAGGGTATGTCACTACTGGGACTTCATTACATGGGCATGGCTGATTAAATCACTGGCCACATAACTGAACTCCACTTCCAGTCCCATTTCCCTCCCCAAAGGTATAGCTCAAAGTCCCAACCCTCTAAATGCAAGTTGGCTTTTTTGGTGACCAGCCCCCATCCTGAAGCTATCTAGGGACCTATCTTGAGTCAATCATTAGCATAACAAAGATACAGCTATCATTCAGGAAATTCCAAGACATTTTAGAGTCTCCTTGCCAGGAACCCAAGACAAAGACCGGAAACATTCTTTATTATACACAATGATCATAAGATGGCTTAATGAACTGGTAGCTTTCCCAGAGCACAGGATTTTCGAGCTTCATATTAGTATTGAGAAGGGACAAAGGACAAAAATCAGCATAAAACTTAGGTTTAAACGTTATTTGCAACTAGAGTTTCCCAAATTAAGGATTTGGCAAGTTATGACAGATGTTGTCATTAAACTTATGAATTGATATCTACATACTTAGCTCAATTTCCAAAAAGATTTGGGACTATGAATAAGACTTATTTTCAAAATATTCTATTTTAAGAACGTATAATTCACCTAAACCATAGAAAATAGTCTAAGTGAAGGCAATAGTACTGAGACTCTGTAGGCTTAGATTCAAGTCCTAGCTCAGCCACAACGTTACTCTTGCCTTATCTCTGCTGCACTCGATAATAACACCAAGAGCTGGACAAGATGGCATCTGCCATCGTAGGCCTGCCACAAGTCAACTGCCAGTTCACACAATGATGGCATCATGTGTATTTAAGCTTCAAATAACTAACACTCTTACAATATTTTTAGTACATATTTTTCAAGCTTTAAACTTAGAAACTTTCTACCATTAGGTATGGTAATTGAGATTTAAAAATCAATTCTTAATTTAGCAAATATTTATAAAGCTAATTTTTATATTAAGGTAGAGATCTCTCATTTTTCAAGTTTGTGGAATTAAGTCCCCCCAAAATGAAAAATCACTATAATTTATTAAAGAAAAAACTACTTTTAGGCCAAGTAATAGTTGTACTTTGCTAGTGGCTATTCAGTAGTATTTATCCGTTTGGTAGTATTTTTTATTTAGCCAGATGCTTACAATTAAATGATTGCCAGCTTACTTGCCAAAAACACGAGTTTCTTCAAAAAAAAAAAGAAAGGGGATAACACCCAGAACTACATAAGTACTTTTGTAAGGTTAACAAAATCTGCCATTTAAGTGTAAATTATTCTTTTTCTCTCTCCCTCTGCTCTGCTTTGCAGCTTGCATACTGTCTCTAAAAAAAATTAAAAAATAAAGGTTAAGTGCCTTAAGTCCTGATTTCAGCTCAGGTCATGATCTCATGGTTGCTGAGATTGAGCCCCACATTGGGCTCAGTGCTAAAGGTGCAGAGCCTGCTTGGGATTCTCTCTCTCCCTCTCTCTTTCTGCCCCTCCTCTGCTCACTCTGTCTCTCTCTCTTTCAAAATAAATAAACATTGAAAAACAAATAATAGATAGATAGATAGATAGATAGATAGATAGATAGATAGAGATAGATACTTTTTTAAAAGGCTGCCTATGGGGTGCCTGGGTGGCTCAGTCAGTTAAGCATCTGACTTCAGCTCAGGTCATGATCTCACAGTCCATGAGTTCAAGCCTCATTTGGGGCTCTGTGCTGACAGCTCAGACCCTGGAGTCTGCTTTGGATTCTGTGTCTTCCTCTCTCTCTGCCCCTCCCTAGTCACACTCTGTCTCTCTCTCTCTCTCTCTCTCTCTCTCAAAAATAAATAAACATAAAAAAATAAAATAAAAAGTGTTGCCTGGATGGCTCAGTTGGTTGAACATTTGAGTCTTGATTTTGGCTCAGGTCATAATCCCAGGGTTGAGGGATGGAGCCCCATGTTGGCATTTACACCAAGAGTAGAGCCTTCTTAAGATTCTCTTTCTCTCTCCCTCTGGCCCTCTCCTCTGCTCATGCTCTCTTTCTCTAAAAAATTAAAAAATAAATAAATAAAATAAAAAAAATAAACCCATTAAATTAAATGTACTACCTGAGATGAGTTGCCTTGAAAAGGTCATCATATTGGTGAAATGCCTTGAAATGAAATGTGGATAGATTTTAAAATATATAAAACAAACAGACAGCTTTGGAAGCAGAAAAATGCATCCACCTAAAAAGCATGAGAATATAAATAAGCATATGGAGGAGAGGGGTCAGTAAACTGAATGTGGCTGTAATGGGAATAATGGGAAATATATTCTTTAATGGGTCATGATCAGTTGTTCATAACAGAAACCAGGAAAGGGGGATTTACTGCAGTCTCTTAGGTGTCTGGAACATCTTTGTAAGAGTTAGAGAGAGGCTATCAGCTGGGCTTCTAATACCTTCCCAGAATACCACCACAGAAGAGGACTACTGGAGCTGCCACCTCTGTTTCTATCTGGAAGATAGAGAAGCAAGTCACTGTCCTAGATGGACCACATTTAAACATTTGCATGCTGTGCCACCCAGCATATGCTTACCAAAATCCTTTCATTAGGATGTTCATAGTACATTCATAATAGCTTCAAAGTGAAACTACTCAATTGACCATCAACAGAAGACATAAATTGTGTTATAGTCACACAACTATATAGCAATGAGAATGAACAACCAATCTGCAATCAATAATATGGATGAATCTTACTAACACTGTTCAGCAAAAAAAAAAAGTCAGACACAAGGAGTACATACTGTATAGTTCCATTTTTATACAAAGACAGTCAAAATTAATCTATGGAATATTTTATATACTTCCATAAAATACTTTTTTAAGCCACTGCCTCAACTATGGACCTAGGCCCCCAAAGCCCCAGTGCACACCAGCAAATTGGATGCCTTCACACTGCTCTAGACTTTCATGAATCTAAGGACCAAACTAGGCCTCTACTCCCAGGAAGGATCTCCATCCCCAGCTTGTCTGTGGAATGACAGACATAGAAGCTCCTGCATCTCACCTTGACCTTCCTAATCTGCAAGGCAACAATTTGATGGAAACCAGTCTAAATAAAAATTCTCAAATTTGAGGGTCTAAGAGGTATAGCTGCAAGTCTGAAATGTGCCAGTTTTCAGAGTGAGGCAAGGACAGAGGGCTGGAATAGAGTTGTGTGACCAGTCTGCAAATCAGTCTCACTTTCCCATCCACTAGCTGATGTCTTTGATATTTCCCTCTTTAGTTTAATTCTGCCTAGTCTGTTAACAGCTTGACACTCTAACTTTCTCAGAGACTATATTTTATCCTTTAAATTATATCGTGAATGAGTTCAGATAAACAACAAAATAAGGAAGAATGGAAAAGTTGTGACAGGAGACCAAAGTCTTTTTTTTTTGTGTACTTTTTTTCCTCGTGCAATATCTATCTCAAACATATTTTAAAAATGATAAACAAATATATACTTATCACCAAGCTGTACCATATTTAAACATCTTGCTATGTTTGATTCTGAGTTTCTTTTTTTTTTTTTTTTTATTTTTTTTTTTTTCAACGTTTATTTATTTTTGGGACAGAGAGAGACAGAGCATGAACGGGGGAGGGGCAGAGAGAGAGGGAGGCACAGAATCGGAAACAGGCTCCAGGCTCTGAGCCATCAGCCCAGAGCCCGACGCGGGGCTCGAACTCACAGACCGCAAGATCGTGACCTGGCTGAAGTCGGACGCTTAACCGACTGCGCCACCCAGGAGCCCCTATTCTGAGTTTCTTTTAAGAAAAAGAACACCATGGATATAGTTATTTATCCACTTCATTCTCCTTCTCATGCAGACATAACAACCATATTGAATTTGGTATATATCATCCCATGCTTCTTTTTGTACCACAAATGAAACAGAATATTATTTTATTTTCATATCATATAAAGTATATCATACTCTACATTTCAGTCTGCAATTTGCTTTTTTTGTTCACTTAACACTACAATTTTGAATTTAATCCATGTTGTTATATATGGTTTTACTTCATTTATTTTTTACTACTTTATAATATGTCATTATATGGCAGTACTACAATGTATCTGTTCTCCTTCTGTTGGAAATTTGGGTTGTTCCCTTTTTGGTTGTTATTAGAAGCAATGCTACAACAAACATACATGTACCCCTGCTTGAATTCCCTAGAACTTATGCTTGCCAATTCCTGGGATCTTGTTAAAATGCGAATTCTGATTCAGGAAGTCTTGGGTGGGGCCTGAGGTTCTGGATTTCTAATAAGCTCCAAAGTGATACTGATGCTGTTGGTCCGAAGGCCACCTGCTGAGTAGGGTATGTATTCAGAAGTGGAATTATTGGCTTAATGGGTATATGTATCTTCAACTTCATTACATTTTTCCAAATTACTCTCCAGTTCCCTTTGCTCTACATTTTAACTAACACTTGGTATTATAAGAATATAAAGTTGTTTCGATGATTATACAGTTTTTCTCCACACCTGATTGTGGTATGTTATATCAAACAGGTTTTCTCATTTGGAACCAGCTTTTCACTGCTGAAGGGAGGACCTTACTTGAATTTGATAAGTTATTATTAAGGATTTTTAAATCTAAGTTAATAAGTGAAATTGAGCTATAATTTTCTTTTCTTGTAATCTACCAGTCTGATTTTGGTAACAAGATTACATTAAATTCATAGAGCATTTCTTTTTGCATTATCTGAAACAATATATGGCAGGAAGTATCTGCTGTTGATACATTTTATTTGTTTTAAGAGATTACAGTGTTTGGGGAAAGATGACTTTTAATTAATAACTAAATTTATTGAATGCTTATTTGTTTTTTAAAGAATTTTCTATTGCTTTTTAAGACTTCTTCCCCTAAAACATGACCTATTTAATATTATTTCTCAAATTGTTACCATAAAGTTACTACATTGTTTTTGAATAATTTCATACCATCATCTTTAAGTTTAATGTATTTCTAGTTTGATTTGAGTGATTGACCTAGTTTCAATCTTTTTCTAAATGAATTTCTTTAAGGCTATAAACTTGGCTCAAATATCCCATTAGATGCATCATACAAATCTTGATATATCAATAGTACTTTCAATGTAGTTCACTTCTAGGCCCAATATGTTGTCATTTCAGATGCAATTTTTTAAAACTCATTAGAATTTTAGGAACATAATTTTAGGTTTCCAAAGAAATTATTTATAAAATGATTATTGTTGAGCTAATTTAATTGCACTGTGGTAAGTGAATTGGTTTGTGTGATATCGATTCTTTAAAATTTGTTGCCGGGCACCTGGCTGGCTCAGCCAGTTAAGTGTCCAATGCTTGATTTTGGCTCAGACCATGATCTCACAGTTCATGGGACTGAGCCCCTCATCCGGCTCCACACTAACAGTGTGGAGTCTGCTTGGGATTTTCTCTCTCTGCCCCTCCCCCACTCATGCTCTCTCTTCCTCTCAAAAATAAACTTAAAAACAATTTGTTGTAACTTCCTTTTGTGACTTGTAAATGATCAATGCTTGTAAAATTTTCTGTGTCTATAGTACACACAGATACATACCTACAATTTGTTAGGCACAGTGTTCATTTATAAATATATTAAGTAGTTATTCATATATTCTACATCATTTCTAGCATTTGGGATGCATGAACTCTCAGTCTCTGAAAGGCATTTTAAATATTTTGCTCTAATTTATCACTTTCTCTTTGAAATCTGCATACTTTTAACTTTACTCAAGGAAAGCTTTGAGTATATAATCATGATTTTAAAGAAACATCCAAGGTGCCTGGGTAGTTCAGTTGGTTAGGCCATCAACTCTTGATTTCAGCTCAGGTCATGATCTTGAGGTTCATGAGATCAAGCCTGCAACAGGCTCATGCTGACAGCTTGAAGCCTACTTGGAATTCTCTCTCTCCCTCTGTCTTTGTCCCTCACCCTTCTCTCTCTCTCTCTCTCTCTTTCAAAGTAAACAAGCTTTTAGAAAGTTTTTTTAGTGTTTATTCATTTTTTGATAGAGACAGAGCATGAGTGGGGGAAGGGCAGAGAGAGAAGGAGACACAGAATCTGAAGCAGGCTCTAGGCTCTGGACTGTCAGCACAGAGCCCGATGCGGGGCTTAAACCCACAGACTGTGAGATCATGACCTGAGCCGAAGTTGGAGGCTCAACCAACTGAGCCACCCAGGCGCCCCAATAAATAAACTTTAATAAATGAGGAAACTGCCTGATTCAGTGAGAGAAGAGGAAAAAGGAACCTTGATACTGGACTTCTTTAATTCCACATGTTATGTGTTCAATACTTTACAGATTTGAAGCAATTCCACATGATATATCATTTGAAACTCAAAACAACTATGTGTGATATGTTATATGATATATCATCTCCAATTTATAGATGAAGATTACTGAAGCTCAAAATACAGTGCTTGCCTGAGTTTAAATGGCACATAAGTGGCAGATAAATTTTCTAGTGACCAAGAAATACTGATCGATTTATTTTTTTTAATTTTAATTCCAGTTAGCTAATATACAGTATTATGTTAGTTTTGGGTGTACGATATAGTGATTCAATACTTCCATACAACACCCAGTGCTCATCATAAGTGTACTCCTTAATCCCCATCTCCTATTTCACCCATCTCCCCACCCATCTTCTTTCTAAAGTAACCATCAGTAGGAGTCTGTTTCTTGGTTTGTCTGTCTCTCTTTTCCTCATTTGTTTGGTTTCTTAAATGAATAGTGGTCACTTCCAGGGCACTTGGGTGGCTCAGTCGGTTAAGTGCCCGGCTCCTGATTTCGGCTCAGTGCATGATCTCACATTTCATGAGATCGAGCGCTGCATCAAGTTCTGCACTGCTGGCGCAGAGCCTGCTTGGGTTTCTCTCTCTCTCTCTCTCTCTCTCTCTCTCTCTCTCTCTGCCCCTCCCCTGCTCTTTCTCTCTCTCAAAATAAATAAGTAAACTTAAAACACATTGGTTACTAAACATATAAAAAATTATATCTAAATAAATATTTTATAGTATGATAAACAATACTGATTGGGGGTCAGATCAACATGAATTGATGAAAAACATGAATTTTAAGATGTCATAAGTGAAATTAATTTCTATTTATAAAATCAAACTAGGCTGAAAAATTTCTGCTTCAACATAGTTCCCAGTGTTAATGAATGCTGGGAGTGACCTGCCTCTATGCTGAGGCATGAGAATAAGTGTCTATAATCACAGAATCTTTTGGTTAAAATGATCTCAAAGTTTATCCTGTCCAACTTTCTACTCAGTGCAAGAATTCTCTCTTCAATATCCTACACTAATGGTAGTATTAGCCTCAAATGAAAGGCACACATGATGGTGGTTTATAGTCTTCACCTAGCAATCTTTCCCTTAAATACTCCTTTATTCTATTTGTTTGCTTACAAAAATATGACTTCATAATTAGCTAAGAGCTTAATTTCAATGCAGCCTAAATATGAAAAGATTTTCTGTGTATGCCCAAGAGACAGTGAGAGATGTATGGAAGAACACAGGGAGAGAGCTAATCTGAGCAGTCAGCATAAGAATTATACATATCTAGACTATACTCATTAACTCCCTCCCCAGAAGGCAAAGAAAAGAAGAGCAGACCTCAAATAACAGTCCCCAGGCAACTTGCAGATAACTTCAGATGGACACCTGAAGTAACCATCTAAGAGACTGTAAATTTGAAATATTTGTAAATAATGTTTATAAAACTGGCAAAGTGGATGAAAGCATATTATCATGGTGAGGTGGGAGGCAGCAAGGGGAGTGGCAGAAGATGAAGACATAAAGTTGAAAGTAGACTCTGGGAGATTGTAAAACCCTTGTAAGTCCAAAGCCAGGGATGGCATGGTCAGATGTTCATTTGCAAATCTCCCTTTGGAAAGGGTGCCTTGGACTGGCAGAGGAGCTGGAACAAGTCCCTGAATGAAACTTCCTGTGATGCCCAAACTGTAACAAGTCCTATTGTCGTCCCGGAAGCCTTGTAGTTAAGGTGTCCACGGTGAGAGTCCAAATATCAGCTTTTGGGAGGGCACCTGGGTCGCTGTCAGTTGAGCATGGGACTCTTGTTCTCAGCTCAGGTCTTGATCTCAGAGTTGTGAGTTCAAGCCCCACACTGGGCTCCCCACTGAGTGTGAAGCTACTTTTTAAAACAATAGCTTTTTTTCACTCCTTCAATATCTGTATTAGGTATAATCCAATAAAAACTGAATAAATTATTTATTTATTTTTTAATGTTTTTATTTATTTCTGAAACAGAGAGAGACAGAGCATGAGTGGAGGAGGGGTAGAGAGAGAGGGAAACACAGAATCCGAAGCAGACTCCAGGCTCTGAACTGGCAGCACAAAGCCTGACGCGGCGCTCAAACTCACAAACCATGAGATCATGACCTGAGCCAAAGTCGGACACTCAACCAACTGAGCCACCCAGGTGCCCCCTGAATAAATTATTTTAAACCGAGGAGAGATTCCATTCTGAATTAAAGAAAAGTCAAATATCTTAAAGTATAGAAGGAACCATTAAGTTGGAGTTATTCTGGGGAATGTAAATAGGAAAAATGAATACTTTTTGCCCTATCTGCTTCTATCTTGTCATTTGTTGAAATCCATGAGCACACATCACATTTTTTTATATAAAAATCATTAATAAATTAAAGCAAGGCATTTTTTTCAAATTTTCATTTAAATTCAAGGTAGCTAACAAGTAATGTAGTATTGGTTTCAGGAGTAGAATTTAATGATTCATCACTTACGTATAACACCCAGGTCTCATCCCAACCAGTGCCCTTATTAATGCCCATCACCCACGTAGCCCACCCCTACCTACCTCTCTCCATCAATCCTCAGTTTAATTTCTATCATTCAGAGTCTCATGTTTGCTTCCCTCTCTTTCTCTTTTTTCCTTCCGGTATGTTCATCTGTTTTGTTTATTAAATTCCACATATGAGTGGAATCATATTAAATAATATGATATTTGTCTTTCTCTGACTGGCTTATTTCATTTAGCATAAATACACTCTAGCTTCGTCCACATTGTTGCAAATGGCAAAATTTTATTCTTTTTGATGACTGAGTAATATTCTATTGTATATATATGTGTATACACACACATCTTCTATATCTACATCTTCTTTAAAATTTTTTTTAATCTTTACTTATTTTTGAGAGAGAGACAGAGTGTGAGCAGAGTGTGATAAACACATTTTATAAATTTAAGGTGTACATGTTAACTTGATGCATTTTATAGATAGATAGGTGATAGAAAGATATAGATAGATATAGATAGATATAGATATATAGTTTATTTTTAAAAATTTTTCTTAACGTTTATTTATTTTTGAGACAGAGAGAGACAGAGCATGAATGGGGGAGGGTCAGAGAGAGAGGGAGACACAGAATCTGAAGCAGGCTCCAGGCCCTGAGCTGTCAGCACAGAGCCCGACGTGGGGCTTGAACTCATGAACCATGAGATCATGACCTGAGCCAAAGTCGGATGCTCAACTGACTGAGCCACCCAGGCACCCCGTATATCTACATCTTCTTTATCTATTCATTAGTCGGTGGACATTTGAGTGCTTTGCATAGTTTGGCTATTGTTAATGCTGCTATAGACATCAAGATGCATGTACCTCTCTGAATCCATATTTTTGTATCCTTTGGGTAAATACTTAGCAGTGCTATTTCTGGGTTGTAGGGTAGTTCTATTTTTAAGTTTTTGAGGACCCTCCATACTGTACCAGTTTGCATTCCCACCAGCAGAGCAAAAGGGTTCCCTTCTCTGCATCCTCGCTAATATCTGTCATTGCCTGAGTTGTTCATTTTAGTCTTCCGACAGGTGTGAAGTGGTATATTGTTGTGGTTTGATTTGTATTTCCCTGATGATGAGTGATGTTGAGCATCTTTTCGTGTGTCTGTTAGCCATCTGGATGTCTTCTTTGGAAAAATGCCTATTCATGTCTTCTGCCCATTTCTTTACTGGATTATTTGTTTTTTGGGTATTGATTTTGATAAGTTCTTTAAAGATTTTGGGTACTAACCCTTTATCAGGTATGTCATTTGTAAATATCTTCTCCCATTCTGTAGGCTTTCTCTTAATATTGTCAAATGTCTCCATGGTTGTGCAGAAGCTTTTTATCTTGATGAAGTCCTAATAGTTCATTTTTGCTTTTATTTCCCTTGCCTCCAACAACGTGTCTACTAAGAAGTTGTTCCAGCTGAGGTCAAAGAGGTTGCTGCCTGTGTTCTCTTCTAGAATTTTGATGGTTTCCTGTCTCACATTTAGGTGTTTCATCCATTTTAAATTTATTTTTTTGTATGGTGTATCAAAGTGGTCCAATTTCATTCTTCTGCATGTTGCTGTCCAGGTTTCCCAACACCATTTGTTGAAGAGACTGTTTTTTTTTCCATTGGATATTCTTTCCTAAAGCAAGACATTTTTATTCATTTGAAGTATATATGTAGTTAATTGGGTATCAAAGTCTTAGGAAGTGACTTTTTTTTTTGGTTTCAAGTTTTTATTTAAATTCTAGTCAGAATTTAACTAGAATTTAACTAGGCCACAGCAACTTCTTACTTGACATGTCTCTGGAGGCAAGGAAAATAAAAGCAAAAATGAAGTATTGGGACCTCATCAAGAGAAAAACAACAACAACAACAACAAAACTTCTGCACGGCGAAGGAAACAATCAACAAAACTAAAAGACAACCGACGGAATGAGAGAAGATATTTGCAAATGACATCACATAAAGGGTTAGTATACAAAATCTTTAAAGAACTTATCAAACTGAATACCCAAAAAACAATCCGGTGAAGAAATGGACAGAAGACATGAAAAGGCATTTTTCCAAGGAAGACATCCTCAACATCACTCATCATCAGGGAAATATAAATCAAAACCACAATAATATATCACTTCACACCTGTCAGAATGGCTAAAATTAACATCTGAGGAAACAACAGATATTGGCAAGGATGCAGAAAAAGAAGGTTTTTGCACTGTTGGTGGAAATGCAAACTGGTGCAGCCACTCTGGAAAACAGTATGGAGGTTCCTCAGAAACTTAAAAGTAGAACTACCCTATGACCCAGTTATTGCACAACTAGGTATTTATCCAAAGGATACATATGGGAGTGCTGTTTCGAAGGAGAACATGTACCCCAATGTTTATAGCATTGTTATAAACAATAGGCAAATTATGGAAAGAGCCCAAATGTCCATTGACTGATGAATGGATAAAGAAGTTTAGATATACACAATGGAATACTACGTGGTGATGAAAAAGAATAAAATCTTGTCATTTGCAACAACGTGGATGGAACTAGAATGTATTATGCTAAACGAAATAAGTCAGTCAGAGAAAGACAGATATCATATGGTTTCACTCATATGCGGAATTTGAGAAACACAACAGATGAACATAGGGGAAGGGAAGAAAAGATAAAAACAGAGAGGGAAGCAAACAATAAGAGACTTAAATACAGAGAACAAACTGAGGGTTGCTGTAGGTGAGGTGGGTAGGGGATGGGCTAAATGGGTGTTGGCCATTAAAGAGGGCACTGGTTGGGATGAGCACTGAGTGTAATGTTTAAGAGATGAATCACTAGGTTCTACTCCCGAAGCCAAGACTACGCTGTATGTTAACTAAGTTAATTTCAATAACAATGAAAGTTAACATACAGTGTAATAGTTTCAGGAGTGGAATTTATTGATTCATCACTTACATAAAACACCCAGTGCTTATCACAAGTACCCTCCTTAATATCCATCACTCATTTAGCCCATCCCCTGCCCACTTACCCCTCTAGTAACTCTCAGTTTGTTCTCTATGGATAGGAGTTTCTTATTGTTTGCCTCCCACTTTCTCTGTCTCTCTCTCTTTTCTTTTTTGAAAAACGATTCATTTTTTTTTTTTAACGTTTTTATTTGTTTTTGAGACAGAGAGAGACAGAGCATGAAGGGGGGAGGGGCAGAGAGAGAAGGAGACACAGAATCGGAAGCAGGCTCCAGGCTCTGAGCCATCAGCCCAGAGCCTGACGCGGGGCTCGAACTCACGGACCGCGAGATCGTGACCTGGCTGAAGTCGGACGCTTAACCGACTGCGCCACCCAGGCGCCCCGAAAAACGATTCATTTTTAAGAGCAGTTTGCAAACCAGGTGCATCCTTAAAGATTCTCTTCTTTAAAACATTCAACTGTCACCCTTTTCAATACAGCAAAGGCAAGTTTCTGCCTATTCCAAAATGGGTTATCAAAGTTCAGATTTATTGGTTAAATTTATGTCAAGGAAAATGGATGATGTATTGTTGGTTTTCTTCCAGGTTGATCATTAATCTTAAGATTGTGTATAAGTGGCCCAAATCCTTTCATTAAAGTTTAGTGCTCAGACAAGGTGGGAGGAGAGACTAGGAAGAGGGGAGGGGAGGCTGACCAAAGAAATATAACCACACCCTATACTTTTAGGAACTCCACCATTCTGAGCTAAGAAAATGTTCTTTCCCAACCCAAATGAATTTTATCCTAGGTGAGACAGAAAAATCTAAACACCTAAAAATCTGGTTTTAATCTTATTCCTGTGTAGTAATATTAGGGTGTTAATGTCAGTATTTGTCTCAATCATCAGTGCGTGGTTGTGATTTTTGTTTGGTCTTTTACAAACATTTGGGACTATGAATTTTCTACATCATTTCTACATCACTAGGTGGTAGCCTTGTGAACTTATGGCCAGTTGACTATAACTTCTGTTCCCTGAGAAGTAGTATAGTCTGTTGCTTACTACAAACCCTAGGCCCAGGTCTACTACCAACTAGCTTTGTGAACTTGGACAAATAGCCAGTTTCTGCCCTTCAGTTCCTCATCAGTGAAATGGGGAGACTGGAACCGAATGGTGAGGGAGATGGGAGAATTAAACAGCTTACATTTTTCTTAAGTTTATTTATTTATTTTGAGAGAGAGATTGAGAGAGAGAGAGAGAGAGAGAGGGAGGGAGACATGCACAAGCAGGAGAGGGACAGAGAGAGGATGAAAGAGAGAATCCCAAGTAGGCTCCACACTGCCAGTGCGGACCCCCACTAAGGTGTTATAGCAGCCTGCATGGACTAAAACAAAACTCAAAGATCACGTTTATTAATATTGGAAACTTCTGGACAGATCTCAGGAATACTCAATTATATTTATAGAAATTAAATCCAAAGCTTCTGAGAGACCTGTAAGAGTATTCTAATAGGTACTTCCAGGTTCTTTCATTAGAGCACCATAAATTTGGGTTAAAAAATTATATAGTGCTACTTTGCTGGATAACTTACTTCATTCAAAGTCAGGCCAGTTTTGGCTAAACCTTTGGTCAGAATAGATATGGCCTAGAGCAGGGTTTATCAAGACAGAATCAGGCACAAGGATGCCTTAAATCTATTTTAACTTCTCAGGTGCTCATGTAACCTCTGATCAATTATTTCCAAGGGCTATGTTCTAAGGGCTACCTCCTAAGACAGGCCACATCATGTTTAAAGTGACTATTAGAAATTTCTCTAAGCTAAACTAAATTTCATCTCTATTCTTTTGCTTTTTGGGGTTTCACAAAGTAGTCATTTGTATACATGATAATACTTAGAATATTTAAAGCCAGTTAAAGTAGATTCTCCTAGGGATTATGTACTTGGATCAACTTGTAAGGTAAAACTTTCTTATAATGAAATTTACTCATGAAAATCTTCTAAGTTGCTCACAAAGTAAAATCCTATTAAAGCCTATTTTACCTCCTGGGTTGGAATACTGTTCTTTTGGCTGGTCTGCAAATGAAGTAGTTGACTAGTATTTAGGAGCCAGATCCTATGAAAAATACTTACCTTTATTCATTTGGCAGAAGGGCATAACTCTGAACTTATCCATATGATGAACATTATGAAATATTTCTTTAGCGTTTTCTATTTTTAAAAAACCCACTTATCATCTTCAGTATACTAGGTATTGTGCAAGAGTTGGAACTTGTCTCATATTCCTCACCAATAAATGTGGAAAAATAGACACCTTTTTAACTGAATGGGGAAGCCTCTCCTGAGATGAAAATGAGATTTAAAGAGAAGATTAAGGAGAAAAAAGTATAACATGAGGGGCGCCAGGGGGGCTCAGTCAGTTGGCCGTCCGGCTTCTGCTCGGGTCATGGTCTCGCGGTTCGTGGGCTCGGGCCCCACGTTGGGCTCTGTGCTGACACCTCAGAGCCTGGAGCCTGCTTCAGATTTTGTGTCTCCCTCTTGCTCTGCCCCTCCCCTGCTTGTGCTCTGTCTCTCTCTATCTCTTAAAGATAAATAAACATTAAAAAACATTTTTTTTAAGTATAACATGAAAGTGATACTCTACAGAGGAAAATAATTGAAAAAGATGCAAACAACTCTACTGCTGAATCTTGAAAAATGAGTTCACAAACTGTCATCTTCCTGCTTAACTTCTAACGTTATTTCACGAAAATCTGGCTAATCACTGAAGGAACAATGCTTTGCAGAAAATTCCCAGAGTATTTATTTTTAGGAATAAATTCTAAGAAACTCCAAATAAACTTCCTTTAGCAAAATTAAAAAAAAAAAGTTTTTCACCAGGATTAATTACAGAGATCTTCAAGTGGACTATTCAATGAATCCTTTTAAGATGCCTATTTCTAAGGAAAGAAGTCATTCTAGAAACAGAAACTAGACTTCAGTTCTTCAGTGGCACTGAAAAATATTTTATAAGTTGTCATAAAGCAAGAGCAACAACAAAAATCTCCAAAACCAATCATAATGGGATCTTCCCAAGTGAGCCATGGCTGACAATTACATCAAGGTTTCTGATGCATCCCTTTGCCATCAGAACAGAGGTAAATTTCGTTAAAATGAAGATCAAAGTATTTCCTTGGTGAGGAAGTGGGCTCATTAATGTCCAAAGATTAGTGGATATTGAAGAAAATTGAAAAAGGTATTCCCATATCTTTCCTAAGATCTGGTCTGGATAGGAAGGGCTCATAGTTAGCTGGTGTGTGCATGAACTACAGCGTTGTTTTTTTTTAAGGTAGTGGTAAAAGTACTACCTTCTGTCCAAGTGGATTCCTCTATCATTGAAGACAAACTACAATAGTTTTGCCAAAATTAGGCAATTGGAAGTGCAGAAAATATAATGTGGAACAGCACTGAATCTTAAAATCTTACTAACTGCTATTTACTTCGTGACCCTGAACAGTCATCGGCTTTCATTCCCTTTTCAATTTTAAGGGACAGGAAAGGGATCAAATAAATGTGAACTTCAAAAAGCATTGTATGAACTATAAAGGACTACAAAGATTTAGACAATTCAGAGAAAAAGTCTAGTGTGAACCTTTTATTTTGACAAAACAAATTTTTACAAATTATACACTCTAAACTCCCAAAGTTTCACTCATTTAAAATATAAGAGATGAGGCATCCTGGACCCCAAGATTTCAGGCATGAATAAAATAGTACCAGATTTTCAATTCATATAAGCTAGTTGCATTTTACATACCATAAAAGTGAAGAGAATTGTGACAAGCATTCACTAGTTTCAAATGTACCTATAAGACACATGGGCAACTTAGGTTTTTTAACCACACAGCTTCATATTAACGAATATCTAAGTAATTGACATATATATTTCCATTAATGGCAGACACAACTCCACAAAATCAAATTATATGAATAATTTGCTTTTAATAATCTCAACTTGGAAACTGAAAAATTAGAGGAATGTATAGTTAAGTAGCTGAAAATGTTATACTTATGGCACACAAGCACATCATGACAAGGAATGCTAGAAGTTGTTCCCCTCAGGAATGAATTTGAAAATTTAAAGTATATTTTATTGAAAAGCTAATATCCTTAGTGTGAAAATCAGGTTAAATGAAGTGTTGACTCAATCTCTAAAGATCCAGTAAATTATAGATTTTGTGCAATTAGTTACTAACATACACATTTCAAGATTAATGCTGATTTCAATAGAACATTTAGATGGTTCTGAAGTATCTACTTTTTATAGTTCACTTTAACTACACATGTCAATGAAATGTAAGATTCCTCAGTGGGAAGTTATAAAGCTTGTCAGGCACTAGCTACAGGTAATATGTATATGATTCAGAACAAATGGCTGCTTTTCATCTTCAAAGAGCCCCCTTTTAATTTATACAAAATTAGACTGTTTTTACCCACATGTATGCATAAAAGTGCTTGTCAAATGTACACAGTCCATTTCCATAATCCTAAAACAAAACAGGCACACAAATGGATAATAGTTTATATGTTTTATGTGAATATTTTTGATACACCTTTAAACAAATTCAATTGCTATCTAGAGAAGTGTAACAAACTTGGTACAAATTTCTTTGACTTGGGAAAGTAAAGATCTAAGAACTCTCTAAACTCTGCAATTCAGTGTGATTCATATACTGGTTCACTCACTCTGCAAGCTGTTAACTCCTTAATCTCTAGAGGCTGCAGGTACTTATGTTTCAGCAATTATGAGACCAAAAAGACTGAGGGAGAAGGACTTGTTAGAATTAGTCTCCCACAAAATAGTTTTGAATCTAGTTACAAATTGATTTAATATGCTTGTGAGTTAAATTTTATAATAATTATAAAGACATTTACTCTAACAAATTTGAATGAAATGTAATTAAGGACTACACCCTTAATTTTAATGAAAGGCATTTTTCATTTACATACAAAGGAATTCAATAGCCAGCAGCATTTAAATAAAGATATAGTTCCATCTCTTCTCTTTTCCCTTTTATAAAGTGCTATTTTTAACTGGGTAGATTTACTATCCAGCTTTTCAGTAACTTCACTGTATGTCTCTAATAGATTCAAGGAAACACTGAAAAATTGAAAGTCTTTAGTATTAGAAATATTTGCAAACATTGTACAAAGCACAGACTATGAATGTATTTTATTAATAAAATAAAAAGTGTACCTTATGTGAGAATCATTAAGTTGATTTAATAATTACTTCACAGAAGCATAAGCTGACTAGCATTTATGCCAATTTTTGCTAGTCCTCTAAACCAGAAACAGCTTCTGTAGGCAATTCAACTCTAAGCACCACCAAATAGGGTCATGTCAAATAGAACAAATGATCCCCAGAATAAAAACTCTGACAAATTTAGACTGTTAGACTAGGAAAACAAATTACTGAGAATCAGAACCAGAGGCAACATTTTACTTAAAAGTACCATAGGTCATCAAGTGTTTTCTTTAAATAAAATTTTGTGTAGTTATTAATAATGTACCTTAACACTAAGTGCAGTGGTCTTAGAGACAGTTAAAAGAAAACCAGAGTACAGATTAACTTAAAAGTGAATGCTGCCTATTTCTTTAGTTCAGTAATTAAAGTTGAAATTGCTATTTAAAAAATAGCTGAGCACTACCTAATACAAACAGGATACCATTTTTACTCACATTATTCTCTAAATAGCTTTTTGTATTTCAACTTTGACCTGACCTTCAGTAGTATCTCTACTGTATCTACTCTAAAGCCAAATATAATTAGTAAAAAACAAAAAACAAAAATCAGGGCAGTATGTAGTTTTGTTCACACTTAAAATTTCATTACAGGGGCACCTGGGTGGCGCAGTCGGTTAAGCATCCGACTTCAGCCAGGTCACGATCTCGCAGTCCGTGAGTTCGAGCCCCGCATCGGGCTCTGGGCTGATGGCTCAGAGCCTGGAGCCTGTTTCCGATTCTGTGTCTCCCTCTCTCTGACCCTCCCCCATTCATGCTCTGTCTCTCTCTGTCCCAAAAATAAATAAACGTTGAAAAAAAAAATTTAAAAAAAAATTTCATTACAATTTGCATTTCTTGTCACTCTTGGAAGAGTAACCACTTTTAAAAACAGAAACATAAAAGCACAACATTCCTTACTTTGCATGGCATCCAGTAATGGTAAAATCAAAGGATCCCTTAACATCAATTCTGTACACCCAATTTAAATACATTTCCAGTCCTCAGAAACAGGGACTCCAGGGCAGAGGGGTGGCATATGGAAAAGAGGCCTAGGGCAAGGTTTGATGAAATCACTTGGAAATTTACTTCACCCAGAATGCTAGGTTATGGTAATTCCTCCCACCCATTCCAACTTCCCAAGTCAGAATGCAGAATTTAACCTCTTATCTGGTCTTACTTTCTTGCCTACTCCTAGTATTCTATTCCTGAAAACAAATAAACCTAGAATTTTCTAAAAGAAATTATTTTTACCCAAATACATTGGACTTCGGTCTCAATTTGAATGAAGATGAGTGGCTTTTAAGAGCCCGGTCCTCCTCTTCCTCCTCTCCTTCCTCCAGTAGCTGCTCTGGGTCTCTGAAAGAGGGTGTAGTGTGGATGATCTGGGTTCGGAAGCGGATTTTGTTGAGTCTGGGTTTTATTCGTCCACTAGAGCTGCCGGAGGCCTTGCGACCTGGATCCTTTGCTTTGCCTCCAGCCCATCCCTCAGTCAAGTGGTGGTGGTGGTGGTGATGGTGATGGTGATGATCCCCTCCATCCTCTAAGACATGTGAGAGTTTGTAGGTGATGAGGTGTGAAGGGAGCACCTTTGAAAGCCTCCATCGCCCACCCCCGCTGCCAGTGGCACTCTCTCCATCATCCTCATCCAGGGCTCCCACCAGGTTCTTGATCTCCTCAGCGATGCTCTGACTCAGGTATTGAGAGGCCTTTTTCCCACTGTAGTCCCTAATGTCCACGTCTGCGTCGTAAGCCCCCACCAGCAACTTCACCACCTCCACGTGCCCGTGCATGGCAGCTAAGTGCAGGGCAGTGTAACCTCCGCTCGTCCTGGCGTTAATGTTCACTGGCAGCTGGTGTTTGTTAGCGAAGTTGACCAGCATGGCCAGGAGCTCCTGTCTGCCATGCTTGGCGGCCCAGTGCAGGCAGGTGAAGCCAGTTATAAAGTCCCTCTTGGCCAGCAGGCCGGGCTCACAGGTGAGCAACCCTTCTAGGCTATCCCACTTACCGTCAGAGGCTGAGAGCATCCAGGCGTGTTCCAGAGGGTCCAGCGTCACGGAGCCCCCACCGCTGCTCTCCTCCTCTGCCGACGAGGAAGCGACGGATGCGCTGTCTGAGTCGCCCCCGCCTTTGCCGCGTCCTCCCCCAGAGGAGGTCCCCGCGCTGCTGCCCCCAGGACAGACGCTCCTCTTCAGCTGCGGTGAGCTGCCCATCACAAGTTCCCTAAGGTTCTGGCGCGTAGATTTTGGGGTGGTGACGCCGCCACCGGGGGAGCTGCCCGCGTCCGTCTCCTCGCAGCCATGGGGTGGGGGCTCTAGGTCCTCGCTGGGCCCGGGGTCCGGTCCCCGGGGGGAAGGCTGGACCTCGCGCTGAGAGCTTTTCCTCCGGGCCCCGCCGCTCAGCGGCGGCCCGCTCAGGCTGTCGCCAGTCAGGCTTGGCGGCCCAAGCGCGGCAGCCGGTGTCTCCCCATGGCTCTGCTCGCAGTCTGGACCCGAGGACGCCTCGGGAGACGCCACCTCTGGGCACAAGCCGCCTTCCTGGGTCTCGACCCGGCCGTCGGGCGTCCTTGGGGCGCCGCTACTGGACTCTGGCTCTACGGTCACCGAGATGCTGGGCAGGTCACGCGAGGGCGCGGCTTCTGACTGGGGGGGTCCCTCGCAGAACCTCTTTTTAAGGTGCACGTACTTAGAGCCGTCAGCAGGGTCGGTGCGCACCGTGGCCACGGCATTGACCAGTTCCTTGAAGAGAGCGCGGGCGCGGGCGCGCTGCTCCGGCTCGCCGCCCAGAGCACCTCTGAAGTGCTGCACCAGCTCGGCGTGCCGGGCCCGGCCCCCGCGCTCCGCGAGGAAACGCAGCACGGCCTCTGGGCTGAGCTCCACGGGCCCCTCCATCCGTGGCCGCCCTGCTCCTCCCGCGGCGGGTGGCTCAACCCGGCCCCATCGCGGCCCGCTTGAAAACACTGGCTTCTGAGGGACGTAAAGTCCAATCGCCTGGCTCCAGTGGATTCTTGCCAGAGCGTCCTCGGCAGGAGACGCCGCCACCGCCTCACTGGGGCCGCGCCCCTGGGGAACACCCCCCGACAGCCCCGCCCCTACGGCTTCACCCCGCCCCCCCAAGACCGCCCACTTCCGGTCCCCGCGCTGGCCGCTAGCGCGGCTTCAGGCCGGCCGTCGGCGGGCACGCCCCCCCGCTCCATGGCCCGCCCACTTCCGGCCTTAGCGCGGGCCGGCAATCACTGCACCCACCCGCCGCCTGCTGGCTGAGTTTTTTTCCGCGCGTCTTTCTCCTAAGGTCCTGAATCTCTTCCAGTCACTCTCCCTCCGCTGTGGTTTGTCGTCTTCTGAGGCGTCGAGGGGATACTCCTGAGAGAGGCTCCCTTCGCGCACGCGCGCAACTATTTGGCGCGGTTAATGTCGCGCGCCCTGCCTGGCGGGGCCTTAGCCCTCTGGCTTTCTGCCCTCGCGTCACTGAGGCCTCTAGACTTGTCCCCTCCCCTTTCCCTGGACACCCCTACCCCCCTCTCCCGCGGAGGCTGGCCTCGCCCGTTACACCGCCTCCGGTCCGCGCCCCGCGCGTTCAACTCTTCCCGGCGCCCCTTTGCTCCCTTCGCGGTCGGGACGCTACGCTCGGGGGCCCGGGCTGAAACCCCACTTCGCTGAGACCCCAGCCTCCGCTCAGCTCCCGCTCGGGACCATGACCTCTGAGGTGGCGCGGCATCTGGTGAGTCCCTGTCGACTCCTCACGACCCCTCCGCTGCCAAGCGCTGCCCCCTCCACCCTGGGCCCGACTCCCCGGGCCGCCGCCCCGCCTTTCCCAGGGTCCCAGCGTAACTTCCTCAGTCCGGAGCTTGGGGCCCCTTAACACAGTCAGGCCCCGTCCAGTCGTGGCCGGGATTGTGAGCCGCGCCGCTCCTCAACTCCCATTGCCCTCTCGGCCGGTCATCCCCGGGCTCCCGAGGCCGGATGGTCCGACCCTGCTGGGAGAAGGGATTCTCTCTTAGCGCGGGAGGCAGGGAGCGGGGCTGTTCCCGCTGCCAGAAGCGGAGGCACAGGGCGGACTCGCCAGCCTCCCGACCCCACGTTGCTGGAGTGGCTGGGAGTTTTTTGTACCGCTTCTCTGTCTAGCCAAAAGTTAAATCTGAAACAGCGATTGTGGATCCATCATTTTTGTAACGGTTTTGGAGGCACAGATTAATGCAATAGTAGTGTAGTATTTTACATTTGTATACTCTTCCCTTACTCTTTACGATTTGAGCCTTTTTTTGTTTGTTTTTGTTTTTTGCTTTGGCACCCTTGAACCTTAAAATGATGTATGTGACTAATTTGTTCAATGTTTTATACTTTTTAAATTTTTTTTTTTTTTTTTTTTTTTTTTTTTTTTTTTTTACTTTAGAGGGAGAGAGAGCAGGGGAGAGGAGCAGAGGGAGAGAGAATCTTACCCAGACACCCTGCTCAGCTCTGGCCCGAGGCAGAACTGGATCCCAGGACCCTGGAATCATGACCAGAGAGGAAGAGTGGCATGCTCAACCACTGAGCCACCCAGGCACCCACAATATTTTATACTTTTAAAATCACTTATATATTTACCTCACTTGATATAGTAAGCCAGTGGTTCCCAAAGTGTGGTCACAATTATTTTTGTAACAATACCAAGCTGTTATTTGCCTTTTTCACACTCTTGCTGTTATGAGTGTAAAACGAGTTTTCCAGAGGCTACATGATGTGGAATGACCTCACCATTCTGAGGGCTAATGTGTATACTTGTCCTTTAAAAAATTTTTGTTTAGAGGTGCCTGGGTGGCTCAGTCTCTGGGACTCTTGGTTTCATCTCAGGTCATGATCTCATGGTTGCCTGCCCACCCCCCCCCCCCCCCACCCTCCCTTCCGTGTTGGGCTCTGCACTGACAGCATGGACCCTGCTTCGGATTCTGTCTCTCTCTTCCCCTCCCCTGCTTGCTGTCTTTGTTTCTCTCTCAAAATAAATAAACTTAAAAAAATAAGAAATTTCTGTTTTAATTAATAACACTGTAAATATTAATGGTTGTAAGCCAGGTAAGCAAAAGCTCTATGTGGGCCTGAGACCAAAAAGTTTGGGAATTACTGGTCTAAGCTCTTAAATTAGATTGTAGAAACAGAGTTCAGATTGTAGCCTGAGAGATTAGGTGTTGTGTGGAAAGTTACACAGCCAGTTTCTTTGATAGATCCTGGACAAGGATTTTTCTCCCTGATTTCAGCCCAGGTCTCTGGACACTTTTGTCACATGTTTAGAGAAATATCAGTTTTTCTGTCTGAACTGCATTACAGTTGCTTTGTGTGCATGTGTGGGTGAGGAAAATATTTTATAAACTCATTCACAGTCATCTTCAGAATTAAACTTGAGCTGAAGAGATCACTTCATTTTATTGGTGTTGGATTGCTTGTCAACTGCTGTACTTATTTTGCAATAGTAAGTGTACTTTTATTTTCTGGTTAAACTTTTTATTTTGAAGTAATTGAAGATTCAGGTGCAGTCTTGCAGTTAAGAGATAATGAGATCCTCTGTACCATTTATCCAGTTTTTTTTTTTAATAATAACATCTTGTAAAACCATAGTACAAGACCACAACCAGGACGTTGCCATTGATACTGTGAAGGTCAATTTCCATCATCCCAAGTTTCCCTTTTATACCACATCTACTTCATTTCTACCTCACTTCCTCCTTAACCCGTGACAACCACTAATCTGTTTTTTATTTCTATAATTTTCTCATTTCAAGACTGTTACATAATGGACTCACATAGTAAGTAACCTTTTGGAGTTGGCTTTTTTTTCATGGAGCAAAATTCTCTGGAGCTTTCATCCAGGTTGTTGGATGTGTCATTGAGTTGCTCCTTTTAATTGCTGAGTAGTATTCCATGGTATGGATATACCACCTTTGTTTGAAGGACATCTGATAGTTCCATTGTTGGGCTACTATGAAGGAGGTTTCTATAAACATTCCAGTATAGTAATATATAATGTCACCTAATGAAAACGTAAGTCTTCAGTGGATGGAACTGGAGGGTATTATGCTAAGTGAAGTAAGGAAGGCAGAGAAAGACAGATACCATATGTTTTCACTAATGTGGCTCCTGAGAAACTTAACAGAAGACCATGAGGGAGGGGAAGGGGAAGGGGAAAAAAAAAGTTAGGAGGGAGGGAGGGAGGTAAACCATAAGAGACTCTTAAATATTGAGAACAAGCTGAGGGCTGAGTGGGGAAAGTAGGGGATGGGCATTGAGGAGGGCACCTGTTGGGATAAGCACTGGATGTTGTATGGAAACCAATTTGACAATAAATTATATTTAGTATATATATAAAAAAAGAAAACATAAGTCTTCAATCCTCTGGGATAAATTGCCAGGAGTGTAGTTGCTGGGTCACATGGCAGTTGCATGTTTAGTTTTTTTTTTCAACGTTTATTTATTTTTGGGACAGAGAGAGACAGAGCATGAACGGGGGAAGGGCAGAGAGAGAGGGAGACACAGAATCGGAAACAGGCGCCAGGCTCTGAGCCATCAGCCCAGAGCCCGACGCGGGGCTCGAACTCACGGACCGGGAGATCGTGACCTGGCTGAAGTCGGACGCTTAACCGACTGCGCCACCCAGGCGCCCCGCATGTTTAGTTTTAATGAGAAACTGCTAAACTGTTTCCCAGAGTTTCTGTACTGTTTTCCGTTCCCACCAGAGATGTTATGAGGGATCAATCCACATCCTCATCAGCATTTAGTGTTCCTATTTTTTATTTAGACATTCTGATAGGTATATATGTATGTATGTATCACAGGTATGTGGTTTTAATTTGCATTTCCCTAGTGGCTAATGATATTAGCATCTTTTCATGGGCTTATTTGTCATCTGCATATTCTCAAGTGAAATGTCTCTTCATTTCTTCAGCCCATTTTTGAATTGGATTTTGTTTACTGTTGATTTTAGAGTTTTCTTTTTAAATATGTTCTGGATGCTAGTCCTTTCTTGATACATAGTTTGCAAATGTTTTCTCAGTCTGTTGTGTTGTTGTTGTTGTTGTTTCATCCTCTTAACAGAGTCTTTTGCAGGGCAAAAATTTTCAATTTCGATTAAATCTATTTTATGTTTTTCCTCCTATGGATTATACTTTTGGTGTCAAGTCTAAGAGCTCATTGCCTAACCCTAGATCTCAAACGTTTTCTTATTTTTCTCCTAAAAGTTTTGTGGTTTGTGTTTTACATTTAAGCCCATGACCCATTTTGAGTTAATTTTTGTATAAAGTATAAGACTTAGATCAAGTGTAATTTTTTGGCCTATGGATGCTCCAATACCGTTTATTGAAAATGTTGTCTATCCTCTATTGAATTGCTTTTGCCCTTTGCCAAAAAACCATTTGAACATACCTGTGTGGATCTATTTCTGGGTTCCCTATTAGCACTAGCACATAGTCTTGATTCTTGTAGCTATGTAAGTTTTGAAATAGAGTAGACTTATTCCTCTCACTTTATTCTTATTTTTTCAGAAATTATTTTGGCTATTCTAGTTACTGTGCCTTTCATTATAAGTTTTAGAATAGTCTTGTCTATATCTACAGAGAATTTTGGTAGGATTTTGATAGGAATTGTATTAAATCTGTATATCAATTTAGGGAGAATTGAAGTCTCTACTATGTTGAATCTTCCAATTTATAGACATGGTATCTCTTCCAATTTCTTTATATTTTCTTTCATTTCTTTCATCAGCATTATGTAGTTTTCAGCATACAAGTCCTGTATGTTTTACTAGATTTAAACCCATTTCATCTTTTAAGCAATTGTAAATTGTATTGCATTTTTAATTTTATTGTCCACATATGCAGTGTTAACATGTGGAAATACAGTTGATTTTTGTATGTTTATCTTGTGTCCTTTGACCTTACTGAATTCATTTATTCTAGGAACTGGGATTCCTCCTAGATTCCTTGGGATTTTCTTCATAGAAAACTTGTCATTTACACATAGAGACAGTTTTATTTCTTTCTTTCTAGTCTGTTTGCCTCTTGCTGCCTTATTTATGCTGGTTAGGACTTGTAACATTATTTGAATAAGAGTGGTGAGAACAGACATCCTTGCTTTGTTTGTGATGGGGGGAAAACATTCAGTCTTTTATCACGGATGTAGATTTTTTTGTAGATGTTCTATCAAATTCATGAGGGATTTTGGTCTGTAGGTTTTTGTATTGTCTTTATTTAGTTTGGTATCAGGGTAATAATAGTTTCATAAAATTAATTGGGAAGTGTTCCCTCCTTTTTCTGGAAGAGACTGTATGTATAGTATTGGTGTTAATTCTTCCTTAAATGTTTGATAGACTTTTTTAGTGAAACTATATGAGCGTGGAGATTTCTTTTTTATAGTTTTAAAATTACAGATTTAATTTCCTTAGTTGTTATGTGGCTATTAATATTATTTCATATTGGGTGAGTTGTGGTAGCGGGTGGTTTTGTGATCCATTCCTTCTAAGTTGTTATTTTTATGTGTATGAAGTCGTTAATAATATTCCCTTATATTGATATCTTTGGGGCCTGTAATAATATTCCCTGTTCCTTTTTTTTTTTTAATTTTAATGTTTTATTTGTGTGAGAGAGAAAGGATGTGGGTGGAGGGGAGGGGCAGAGAGAAGGGGGTGGAGTGGGGACAGGATCTGAAGCTGGCTCTGCACTGTCAGCAGAGAGCCTGGATGCTGGGCCTGAACTCAGAGTGTGAGGTCTTGACCTGAGCCAAGTCAGACACTTAACCACCTGAGCCACCCAGGCATCCCTCCCTGTTCCATTCCTAATAGGGTTATATTGTGTCTTCTGCCTTTCTTGGTTAGTCTTGTTAGAAGTTTGTCAATTTCATTCATCTTTTCAAAGAACCTGCTTTGTTTCATTGATTTTTCTCTGTTGTTCTTCTATTTTATTTATTTATTCATTTATTTTAAAGTTTATTTTGAGAGAGAGAGAGCAGGAGCAGGGGAGGGCAGAGAGAGAGAGGGAGACAGAGGATCTGAAGCAGGCTCTGTGCCTGATGCAGGGCTTGATATCACAAACTGTTAGATCATAACCTGAGCGGAAGTCTGATGCTTAACTGAGCCACCCAGGTGCCCTTGTTTTTCTGTTTTAAATATAACTGATTTATGATCTTTATTTCCTTTCATTTGCTTGTTTTCGGTTTATTTTGCTCTTTTTCTAAGTTTTTACGGCAGACTTCAGATCATTGATTTGAGACTTCCTCATTTCTAATATATGGACTCGATGGTGTGAACTTTCCTCACAGCATGGCTTTAGCTCTGTCCCACAAATTTGGGTATGTTTTATTTTCATTTTCATTCTACCTTTATTATTTAAAGAGTTATATTAAATCTCGCTTGATACTCAGGTTTCCAGGTTTTTTTTGTTTTGTTTTTTTAAGAGAAGAGGACATCAAGACTCTGAAAGTTTTGTATTTTGCTGATGGAATCATAGCTGGTGATGGTGAGATCTGCTCTTGGCATATTGTTTCTGCCAGTCTCCAGGATGCCCCTTATTAGTAATTGCATAAGTTTTATTTCAAAAGATCTTGACTATATAGTTATATATTGCTGACTGCGATAATAGATCTTGAAATAACATTAACTACTTTTTCCTTTCTCCTGAGAAAAGCACCTATAAATTCCCACTTACCAAAACTTTTAAATGGTATCCATATTTTTTCAGTTCTTATCTGTATTTGTCATTTCCTCTTTCAGCTGCAATGCTTCAGAACTCTTATGTTTCTTTTTTAGTTATCTTTCAGTGAGGATGTTTGTATCTTAGAGGCTTCCCTCATTTTATTTTCCATTTCAAAGTTGTGATTCTTAATTCTTTACTTTCATGTCTTGGAATTAATGACCACCTCAGTGCCTTGATGTATTTTCATTTCATCATCTGGAGAGACTTCTTTCCTACTGATCCATATCCTATAATCATTATGGGATAATGAAAGACCAACTTCCTTTCTCACCTTCTCTAAAACTTTTCCAGAGAATTCTAATCCTTGACAATCTGTCATACTACTCGTTTGCCACTTAGTCACATGCTACCTTGTAATACTTCCTAACTTATTGTTACTTAACTTTTTGCATCAATTAAATTTTAATGAGCCTTGCATTTCCCCCTCTATTAAATGATCTGTCTTCAGGAAGAGAGCCTGTAATATTCTTTGTATCCTTCATAGCCATGATTTTATATTGTTGAGGACAGATGTTGATTATATTTTATATGGAAAATAAGTTCACGTTGAATCATTTTATTCTTGTTCAATGTTAAACGCTTAAATTAGGAATTCTTGTAGGTAGCCAGGAGCTATTTCTTAGTCTACATTTATGCTTTCGTGAAGCTCCGCCTTCATCCAGGCTGGACACAGATAGTGTCATACCTTTTAGGTATTTCCAGACTGATTTTGATCCTAACATAGTCCCAGACTATACCTATTTGTACTGGTATGTATGTATGTATTTCAGTGTGTGGAAGAGGAGGAAGAAGAAGGGTGCTTTTAAAATTTTATATTTTACTACAAATAGATTTTCTCTCTTTAGGAATATGTATCAGACCTCATTTTTAACCATATTAAATATAGCTTTCTCTGCTTAAGATTTTAAGTATTCCTAATACAAAATACCTGATTCTAAAAGCTCTTTTACTGGGAACTTCAATTTTTACAATTTCTTGTCATTTATTGGAAGGAAATTTGATTTAGATGATGCTGTATTTTAAAAATTTACTTAACACCTTGTAAGATATGTATCTACTACTGGTTTGAAGATCAGGGAAGTGGGAATCACATTTATAGTCTCAATAACATAAATAAAAGATTAAAAACTCTCATTTTGAATACCTTTATTTTTTATTTTTTTTCAACGTTTTTTAATTTATTTTTGGGACAGAGAGAGACAGAGCATGAACGGGGGAGGGGCAGAGAGAGAGGGAGACACAGAATCGGAAACAGGCTCCAGGCTCTGAGCCATCAGCCCAGAGCCTGACGCGGGGCTTAAACTCACGGACCGCGAGATCGTGACCTGGCTGAAGTCGGACGCTTAACTGACTGCGCCACCCAGGCGCCCCTTAAATACCTTTAAAATAAATATTATGATGTAGTAGACTGGGATATAGCATTTAGATTTTGTTAGTATTACCTTTAGTAAATATGCATGTTATGCTCTAATATTCTTCCCATTTTTGAAAATTTGTCTTTGGCAGTTACACTTATTTGAAATTAACTGCTCTTTTTTGCATTTCTTAGCAAGTATAGAGATTTTTCTTTTTTTTAAAGTTTTTTTTTTATTTTGAGAAAGGGGGGGCATGCGTGGGTGAGGGGCAGAGATAGAGGGGGAGGATCCCAAGCGGGCTCCACATTGATAGCTCAGAGCCTGGTGAGGGGCTTAAACTCAAAAATGCAAGATCATGACCTGAGCCAAAATCAAGAGTCGAATGCTTAATGGAATGTGCCACCCAGGCACCCCAGTCTAGAGATTTTTCATTGAGGATTTAGCTAAAATAATTTAAATATAGTAGAACTCAAAGTTCATTCCAGAACATCTTCTTTTTTTTTCTTAGGAAGACGTCTTTATTGCTAAATTTAATGGACACATTTTATTAGTTATTTAATATTTCAGAATTTCTTGTTGCTGGTCCCTTCTTTAAAACAATTCCTCCCCCTTCAAGATGTCATAACTGTAGGATTTTCTTTCTGTTTTCTTTTTTAAAAAAATTATTTCCTTATGTTTTAAATTTTATTTATTTATTTATTTATTTATTTATTTATTTATTTTTATATATGAAATTTATTGTCAAATTGGTTTCCATACAACACCCAGTGCTCATCCCAACGAGTGCCCTCCTCAATACCCATCACCCACTTTCCCCTCCTTCCTACCCCCCCCATCAACCCTCAGTTTATTCTCAGTTTTTAAGAGTCTCTTATGGTTTGGCTCCCTCCCTTCTAACTTTTTTTTTTCCTTCCCCTCCCCCCATGGTCTTCTGTTAAGTTTCTCAGGATCCACATAAGAGTGAAAACATATGGTATCTATCTTTCTCTGTACGACTTATTTCACTTAGCATAACACTCTCTAGTTCCATCCACGTTGCTACAAGAGGCCATATTTCATTCTTTCTCTTTGCCCAGTATTATTCCATTGCTTCTTTTAAAGGTGAATTTTGTTTGCCAGTCTTTTTTTTTAGAGAGAGATAGAGAGAGAGAGAGCGAGAGCAAGCATGAGCTGGGGAGAGGGGCAGAGGGAGAGAGAGAGAATCTCAAGTGGGCTCCATGTTCAGCTCAGAGCCCCAGTCAGGGCTATATCCCATGACCCTGGGATCACAACCTTAGCCGAAATCAAGAGTTGGATGCTCAACTGACTGAGCCACTCAGGCACCCCTCCCTTGTTTGCCAGTCTTAAAGTTGTTCAGTATTATATTTTGGCAGCCCCCTTTTCCTTCTCTGTTTTGTTCAATTTAAATAATGTTACGTCAGATGTACAGGTTTCCCTTTGGCTCCCTATAAACCATATTATCATAGACAAATGAAGGTGTGTGATTACAGTTTTACCTAGAGAAGTCTTGAGTCCTGGAACAGTGCCAGGTGTCTTAGTACATGATCCCTTTAGACCTTGGTTTGAAGATACATGGTTACCATATTCTCTCAGTAACCATGAATTGATTACATTGGGAATTCTAGAATTTTCAGTTTCTTTCAGTCTGTTTTTTCAGACACTAGATCATTTTAAGTTACAGAGTAAATAAATTGTTGGGGCAAATTTTAAAAAGTGAACTGGGTATTGAGGCTAGAAAGGAAGTTAAAGGCAAACAGCATGTGAAAGATTTTTGAAATGTATCCTAAGGGAGATACAAGCTGAGGAGAAGGACCCTAGGCTTTAGAATTTCACTTCTACTTCTTTCTCTTATAGTGGAAGATGCTTGAAAACTGAAGTGACAGGAAGTGGTAGTTTCTGTGATAGGAACATGGGAGAGCTAAGGCTGTAGAACCTCTATTAGGGGAGCAGAATAAAGATATACCCTCTCAGCCAAGTTCCATTTAAAGCTGTCCCAGGTCTTTTTCCATTTAAGGAATCCTACATAATCTGATACTAAGCCTGAGACAACTGACAGATGTAAAAAAGTAAATATATGGCAGTATTTTAGAGATTGCATAGTCATCATTTAGTTAACAAAAGATAGGTCCCAGAAATGCTTATGACCAGACGTAGAAATTAGATAGGAGACACAGGATTATTTGCTGGAATATCAGACTTGAGTAATGTATTAACTTGAAAAATAAACTAAAACAATGCCATATGTTGAACAAAGTAATATATACATAGGAAGAAGAAGGGGCTACCATTGGGAAAGAAAAGATAATTGTGTTTGAGATTTGGTTGTGGGGTAAGACCAGGAGGATGATCTGGCCCTGCAGGTCCTTGCCAGGTATAATGGGTGCTCTAACCCCTTCAAGCTAGTTTCAGACAGCCTATTGTCATATGACCCAGGGGTTTACCAAAGAGAAGATGGGAGAACCATGAGACATCTTCTCTGATCTCCTTTTACCTCTCCTCTTAAGAACTAGGTCAAGTTTATCCTACCTTCTGTGTGAGCTATGCTTATAGAGACAGCAAGAGTCCTGTTATTCTGTTTATCATGATATGTGTAGAAAGGTATTTTGTGAGTCATCTGTATGCTGTTTTTTTCATAGATGAATATAAAATGTGCACAGCAATATTTTTCTTAGTTGAATGTATACCTTTTAGCTGGAATGTTACTTTGCACTGCGGATTAAGCCAGAAATGATTGAATCAGTTTTGAAAATAAAAAGATATCTTTGTTTTTTTTTTAAATGTTTATTTATTTATTTTGAGAGAGAGTGAGAGCGAGTGGGGGGAGGGGCAGAGAGAGAGGGAGAAAGAATCCCAAGCAGGCTCTGCACTGACAGTGTGGAGCCCAAGGGAGGGCTCATGAACTGTGAGATCATGACCTGAGCCAAAATCAAGACTTGGATGCTTAACCAACTAAGCCACCCAGACGCCTGAACATGAGATGCCTTTTAATTGTATTTACCAATCAAGAGAAAATTCACTTAAAATTTTTTAAGGTTTTTTTTTTTTTTAAAAACTAAAGTGAACTTTACCCATTATTTTCAATTTCTTTGTACATAGTTTTACTTTTTTTAGTGGTCTAGTAATCTTTAAGGATCTTTGCAAAAGTTAAAGTATTCAAGATACATTTTTATATGGTTTTCTCCTTTGCTGCTTTGAGTAAATCCACTGGGGTAATTGGATAATACCAAATACTAAAGTGCATTCACTGTGACAAGTACTTTAGTTGTAATATCACATTTATCTTCCCAACCCTAGGAGTTCAGAACTGTTATTTTCATTTTGGAGGGATGAGGCTTAACTTTCTCAAATTTTGCTGAGAAGTCTTGTTTTGTTTCTGTTGTCGTTGTACCTCCTTGTCCCAGGCCCTCCTACATGGCTTTGGCAGTTATTTAGTGCCCCAACAGTTTGCGTCTGTTGCCACCATAAGCAATTAATTCTAACAGCCTTCTTAAGCCATACATTTATACTGATGTCATGTTAATTCTTCTCTACTGTGACATGGGCCATTGAGATCATTTCTAGGGGATCTCTGTTTTGGGAGAAGACAGGCTGCTTGTCATATGGTAACAGAGATTCTGTTGTGTAGAAAAGAAATCTAATTTGCAGTTTCCACCTAACTCTGAGAGCCAAAAGAACTTCATACTGAATTGTAATTTGAGCAATTGGAGAAAATATTTTAATCTCCTTTTGCATTTACTTATTTTGGTGTATATTTACTTTTTTATTGCTGCTTACAAATTATCATTTATTGTCTCAATGACCTAGTTTATCCTCACATATTCTAAGTTTTTGTTAGCCTCTGCTTTCTCGTGAGTTGATTACTTATGTTTAGTTAGAAAATTTTGTTATATCTTCATAAATTAAGCTTTTTTATTGAGGTATAATTTATGTGTAGTGAAATTTACCCTTTTTTATTATAAAGTCTTAGGAGTTTTGATGAACACATATAGTTGTGTGTAACTACAACTATAATCAAAGATATAGAACATTTCTATCACCATTTCCATCCCCTGTTATTCCTTTGTGCTTCTTTGTAGTCCTCCTCCATCTCTGACAATCACTGATCAGTTTTCTGCTCCTGTTGTTTTGCCTTTACCAGAGTGTCCTACATATGGAATTATTGTAGCCTTGAGCTGGCTTCTTTCACTGAATGCAATACTTTTGAGATTTGTCCATGTTGTTGCATGTTCCTTTTTATTGCTGAGTAGTATTCCATTGTATGGATGTGTCACAGTTGAGTTTGTTCATTCTTTATTTGAGGAATACTTGGGCTGTTTCCAGTTTTTAACAGTTTTGAATAAAATCACTGTGTACATTCACATACAGGCTTTTATGTGAATATAAGTTTTTTATTTCATCTAGGTTGATATCTAGGAGTAAGATTGCTGAGTAGAATGATAGGTATGTATTTAAGAAGCTGTCAAACTGTTTTCCGAAATGTTTGTACCAATTTGCCTTCCTAACAATAATGACTGAGAGCCCTTGTTGCTCTGCATCTTTGCCAGTATTGTTAGTTTTTTAAAAAGTCATTTTTATAGGTATATGGTTATATCTTGTAATTTATTTGGCTTTATCTAATGAGTGATGATGTTGAACTACTGTCATTTGCTTATTTGCCATCTCTGTATTCCTGGTGAAGTATCTGTTCAAATATTTTCCCATTTTTAAAATTAAGTTATTGTATAATTATTGAGTTGTACAAGTTTTAAAAAGATATATATTTCTCATATTCCTTTATGATATAAATAATTTACAAATGTTTTATCAATCAAAGTATGTGTCTTGAGTTTTCATTCTCTTAACTGTCTTGAAGAGCAGAAGCTTTTTTGGTTTATTAGGTTCAATTTATCATTTTTTTCTTTTATGGATCATGCTTTTGGTGTGGTAGCTAAGAAGTTTTTGTCTAACCTAAGGCCACAAGGTTTTATGTATACAATCTGTTTTGAGTTAATTTTTGTATATGTTACCAGGTTCCTTTTTTGTTTTTGTTTTTGTTTTTTGGGGGCAGATATCGGAATCTTAATTATTCTGGCACCATTTTTAAATTTTTTTTTAAATGTTTATTTTTTTTTGAGAGACAGAGACAGGGTGCAAGTGAGGGAGGGGCAGAGAGAGAGAGAGAGAGAGAGAGAGAGAGAGAGAGAGAATCCAAAGCAGACTCCAGGCTCTGAGCTGTCAGCGCAGAGCCTGACGTGGGGCTTGAATTCATGGACTTCGATATCATGACCTGAACTCAAATCTGATCCTTAACTAACTGAGCCACCCAGGCGTCCCTCTGGCACCATTTTTAAAAAACACTATCCTTTCCACATTGAATTGCATTTGCACCTTGTTGGAAATCTACCCTCCCCTCTCCTTTGACTGCTCTGGCTCACATCACTCTCTTTCCTTCATGATATTGACCACACTTTGCTTTCTTGTTTAACTGCCTCCTCTTCACTAAGCTCCTTGAGAGGAGGAGCTTTTGTATGGGACCAAGGATAGAAAGGGTATCCAAGCAGAGGTAATGATAATTGCTGGGGTAGAACTTTGACATGTCTGAAAACATGCCAAAAGGGGTCATCAAGAACAACATGAAGCTGCAGAAATAGATGGTGATCAAATCCTGTAGGGCCTTAGTGAGGCCATAGTACCAAAGGAGACTATGGTCTAGGACAAAAGGATTGGCATAGAGAGGGAACAGGGCATCATCACGCTGTGATACTCCTTTTTGCCAAAGTGTATAAAAGAGGGGCAATAAAAAACTTCGTTTATTTATTACCTGTGTCATGTTTCACAGCTCCCTAAAGAGTTCTGCCCACTGCTTTTCTTGGGTTAAAATGGATTAAGCCTTCCTTACATATTGGTTATTTTAGTCAGAATATAGTAATATTTTACTAAATTTACATGTGACTAAACTTTTCCCAGAGGAGATTTGCGAGAGCTACGTTTCAAGGATTCCTGTCACTAATGGATACCTCTTGTAGCACAAAACCTGGAGATGGCCTGGTTGACCCTTTACTCCTCATTGCCACTTCCAGATCATTCTCCTCTCCTCCCTAAACATTCTCTCTTGAGTTTCAATCAGCTATCCCACTGTATACTCACTATCTCACTGTTACATTCATCTCTGAAACTTATCTGCCTCCATGCTTGATGGTGTAGGTACTGGCTCCCTGTGATTCTCCAACATTAGATCTGTGGTAATTCTATGGGATTTCAGTATCCACATGGATTATCCTTTCAGTACCCTGCCTTTCAGTTTTTGGCCTCTTCTCCTTCAATGTCTTGTATTCTGTTCCCTGCTTTCACCTGTCCTTCTTGTGGTTAATATCTTGACCTTGTTATTCCCTGTAAATGCAGCCCCTACAGGCAGTCCACTCAGCCACACCTCCTACCTTTTCTGTTTACTCCCTGTGGTACCAAGTCCCACAATTCTTTGACCTGACCTGTTGTTCCTACTACCTTGTCCCATCCTTCATGTCTTCCACGCTCTTTCCCCTTTTTGCCCAGTTGTAAGTCCTTCCTCATAACATTTATAGTCATTTCCTTGCGTGTCTCAGTTCCCTTCCTTGCTTCATCATTCTCCACTGGCAAAAGCCACACACAGTGAAATTATACTATCTCCAGACTCTGCTCATGCAGCCTCACAGCTGAATAGGATTGAGGGTAATCATGCTGAATGGTCTCACTCTTAAGTCATGAC